>NC_043972.1:12181593-12326759 GCF_902148855.1 Sphaeramia orbicularis
AAGGAGACCAGTTCTGTCAGAAGGCTTCGGAGGCCGAGGAGAAACACCGAGGGATCAGAGACCGGGTCCGAGAGAGCGCCGGTCTGTTGGAGGAGTCTTTACCAAGATTCACACAGGTGGGAAAACCAGACGAATGCACCTAACCTTTAACCTACAAACACCCAGGACTACATCTGTAGTAGATCACAAATGAATGTTTCCGTCTATTTAACTGTTCTTAAGAGATTTAGCACCATTTATTAGAATATTATCGTCTGCATTTTTATGTGTAAATCATGTATTTTCTGTATTTAATTCACTGATCATGTAGATGTTCATTAAAGCCCAGAGTAAATTCAACGGTTATTATATGAAAACAGAGAAAACTGAAGAAAAAGTGTCTTTTTTCAGTCCAGTCTATCATTAGCTGAACATTAAACCAGTGTGTTGATCCACTGTCATTGATCAGTCTCCATGGGTTTTACTTTTTTGTTTTTACTTTACTTTTTCTTCAGTTTAGTTCATTTTGTGGCTTGTTTTGTTTATGTTACATATATTTGTTGATTTATTATAAATTTTTGTTCATTTTATTAATTATTCTTTGGCTGTTTTTGTTCATTTTATTGTTATTTTATTCTTTTTTTTTATACTTATTTTAGTCAATTTTTTGCAAATTTTTTCATATTATTTCTTATTCTGTACGGGGTTTTTTTTTAATTAATTTTGTTCATTCTATCCACTGTCATTGATCCAACTTCATGGGTTTTACTGGTGAATCAATGTTGTAGAAGATGATGGTGTTTCCACGGTAACTACAGAGCCTCTGAACATCCAAATGGGTCATATCTGATGACCATGAAAAGATGAAGAACTGTATTTTACACCAATTATTTCCATGTATTGATAGGATTAGTGGATCAGCCAGTATTAAACAGTTCAGATTAGTAGATGCTTTTGGGTCTTTAAGGGTTAATAACTTCTCCTCTGTGTTCCGTCCTGCAGCTGAATGAGAGGATGACCCTGATCCGGGAGAGTCTGGATCGGCTGAAAGGTCGCCTTCAGACCCCGACCCCCCTTCAGGGTCTGACCCCCGGATCCAGGAGCAGCTGCAGGACAATAAATGACCCTGTCGGAGCTGTCGAAGCTGGAGCTGGGCCTCGGCAGCGTCAGGGCTCAAGCAGACGAACTGGTGGCAAACACAAGGGCAGCGGGAGACGGATCCATCGGAACAGGTGATCAATATGATCTGATATGGATCTGTTTATCAGGTCTATCAACATTTAACCTGATACAGGGAGGACTGGCCCAGTTTAGGTGGAAGTAATGTGATTACAAGGAGATATGTGCAGGATTTATACCTTGAGTACATTTGCTGTCGGCCTGAGACGGCCTAAGATGTGTTTGTGGTGTGAATGTTGTGATGTGGGCTTCTCAAAAAAATCGAGGCTATGACCAAAGATAATCATTAGACACAAATTAAAACCTTAAAACGAACCAACAGAAGGGTTAATGTTGTCGTTGTTTCTGTGGATTCGCAGGCCATCCAGGAGCGAGTGTCCAGTCTGTCTGGCTCTGGGAGGAGACTCAGACCCAGGCCAGCAGAGGGAAACCTGGCTCTTTAAACTCCTGGACCTGGCCATGAAGTTCTGGCGTGACGTCAGTGATTGTCACAGCGGCACTAACGACGCTCAACAGGCGGTTCTGGACCTGAACGCCTGTCGAAGCGACTCTGAAACCATCAGGCAGAGTCTGGAGAGCATGCAGGTGATGGATGGATGGAGGGATGGATGGATGGATGGATGGATGGATGGATAGATAGATAGATAGATAGATAGATAGATAGATAGATAGATAGATAGATAGATAGATAGATAGATGGACGGACGGACGGACGGACGGACGGACGGACGGACGGACGGACGGAGAGGCTGCTCCTCATTGTCCATGATGGACATCAGTTTTTTAAGTGTCCTCCTCTCCACCACGGTCTTAAACTGGTCCATCATCAGACTGGTTTCAGATCCAGTCTTCTTCATAGTTTTCAGACTGGTTTCAGATCCAGTCTTCTTCATAGTTTAATCCAGTCTGGTGGTGTCTGTAGAAGCAGCTGTACTTTGGTTTGTTTCTCTCGTCTGTGTCTGATGGGACTGTGTTTGTGCTTCAGACTTGAGGGACGACATCGACGGCTTACAGGCGGATCTGGACACGCTGGGGATTCTGGGAATGGACCTGATGTCAGCCTGTGGAGACACCGACAAACCAGACGTCACCAAGAGCCTGGACGAAGTGAGACTGACTCAGAATTCTTCAAATAGTGACACTAAAGTGACTCTGACGCCCCTGATATGAATGTAAATAAATGTAAATATGTGCTGTGCCTCATTTCTAACCTGTTGTTTTAAAGCTCTACTCCACCTGGAACAACCTGAGCAAACTGTGGACTGAATGTCACAAAAAGCTGGAGGAGTCCCTGCAGATGGCGCTGCATTACCAAGACACCATGCAGGTGAGTGTTTACATGGGGGAGGGTCAAACATACAGGCCATGGCCCAAAACTGATCCACCAGAGGGTCCAATCCGGCCCAGTGGATCAGTCTGTGAAATGAGAAATGACACTGAAGATATTAACAGTTAAAGGTGTTGAATACGGAAAGAATATGCTTTTAAAGTAAAATAACAGTATAATAACCTATAAATCAGAGGGGGTTAGTCCCTTTAGATCATATTGGTCTGAATGTGGAGCCTGAACTAACATGAGTCTACCACCCCTGGTTTACATGTTTATACTCTACATACAATCATACACGGGTTAATTCATTCTTACTGGTCTCATTTCAGTGTAAATTATGTAAATTATTAGACATTTTGTGAAAACATTCCAGATGAAATGCACCAGATAGGCCTGTAACGGTACACAACCGAACCATTTCGGTACGCACCTCTTCGGTGCGGTACACAGCTGTACCGAAACAGCACAGTATGTTGAGGAAAACGAAAAATGAATGAAAGACGTTGTTCGATGTGGAACTTTAAATCCGCGCAGTTCCACACGGACATATTGAAGGAGCGCACATTGACCCAAATATAAAATAGCAGCTGATATAAGATAAAAAAAAAACAACAAATATGATGTGAACCTGGAAGGAAGAGACTGAAGACCCTCCACCATCAGTACAGTCCAGTTTAGGATCACTGTGGGTTCAGGCAAAAGACAACATTGAGGAAAGAGACGCTGATAAGACGGACGTTGTTTTACCGCCTGTGAACTACGGTAGTTCTAAAACACTTACACTTGCTCTGTCTGTCTGTCGTCTGTCTGTCTGTCTGTCTGTCTGTCTCCTCTTTCTCTCTCTCTCTCACACACACTGTATAATAAAGGAATAGAACCCAGAAGTTGGACATTTAAAGTATGTAAAGTTCACTTTCGTTCACACCAGCGTTAGACACGTTAGTTATGGACCGGACTGACCCCCCACCACCACCACCCCGCTTCGCCAAAAAAAAAAAAAAAAAAAAAAAAACCTTCTGTGTTTTTGATAAATTGCACCCTGCACACACAATACACAAGGTGGCCTAAACTGTTAGTTGTCCTAAAATAATTTTGTTTAATTGCTGTCAGTGTTTCTCTTCAGTTTGTTTAAACAGATTACATGTTTACCCTCTTGTTAATGTATTGCACTTCATCGTGGAATTTTTTGTTGTTATTTTTCTGCAGACTGTGAAACTGACAGAACTGTGATTACATTTTGTTGTTGTTTGTTCAAACTACCACCTTTTTTTTTTTTCAGGGAAAAGTGCAAATACAAATGTTTAAAATTAACATTTAGAATATTTTATGTATTTTATTTGTCAGTTGCTTATAGATGCAGAATTATATTATTCCTGTTTTTCTATATTCTATTGTCTCCAAAAATTGGTGGGAGAAAATGTTCAAAAATTCATAATAAATGCATTCAAGACATTTTAGGGGTTTTCTTTCTTCACTGTACTGAACCGAAAAAAATATATATATATCGTGGCTTTCAAAACCGAAAACGTACCCGACCGAAAATTTTGTGTACCTTTACAGGCCTACTCCAGCTTTATCAGTCAGTATTTATACCTGAAAATAAAGAATATTTCTGTGTTACTGAAAACAGAGGGTAGAATCCCAGACTGAGCTGATTATTTATTCTTCTATGTGGTTCTTAGGGTCTTTTCGAGTGGCTCAAATCAGCAGAACTGAGGTCAACTGAAGAGTTCATGTTGGATCTGACCTGGAATCAGTCAAAGAGCAGCTGTGTGATCTGAAGGTGAGTTTAAACTACAATAAATGAATGTGTTTGTCATATTTTACACAAACTGCATCAGTGGTTGCTTTCGTTTTATTCCTTAAGTTGAACCAAGCATGAGTTGAATATGAGGTATGAGGCTGTTTCGCTGGTTTATTCATACAAGTGTAGCTTTTTATTTATTTACGTTCTGGTATTTTAGATGTTATTTATACTATTATTGTGCATCTGTTTTTATACATTTAGCATATTTTATATTTATTCTTATTTTTATTAGCTTTATCATATCTTGTATTTTATCTATATCTTTGTACATCACAGTGTAGTGCGGTGGCCAAGAGGTGCAACAGCCCAAAAAATTATCCATATAAGAAAAAAAAAGAGAACAGCCCAAAAAACTATCCATTATTAGAAACAAGAAAAGCACTCAGAGAGCGCAGACCTCCACAAAGACAGATCTGCCCCACCCCCCTGATCACCACCAAAATCTAATCATTTCTTCCTTGTGCCAGTATCAACACTTCCTGAAAATTTCATGAAAATCTGTCCATAACTTTTTGAGTTATCTTGCTAACAAACAAACAAACAAACAAACACGCAAACAAACACGCAAACTCACAATACCTCCTGGCGGAAGTAAAAAAACCCATCATCCACCCTTCCAATTAGGGGGGGCGTTGTTCACCCGAAAAGGTCTCTTTGCTTTAAAATCAAGGCCACCAGAAAAAATAAAGGCATAGGCTGAAAATTTTTAAGGTCTTCAGCTAATGTGGCTAATGCTAAGGAAGTAACCCACTGGAAGTGGAGGTCGGTGTGCTATAAAATACAGTTATTTCAAATATATTTAGAGCATAATTTTTGGACTGTTCTCTTTTTTTTCCTACACTGGATAATTTTTTGGGTTCGTGGATCATTTTTTGGGCTCTCTCTTTTTGTTCTATTGTGGATCATTTTTTGGGCTCTTCTGTTTTTTTTCTTTTAGTGGATAATTTTTTGGGCTGTTCTCTTTTTTGTCTTATAGTGGATAATTTTTTGAGCTGTTGCACCTCTGGTCCACCGTAGTGTAGTTTTAAATGTGCTCTAGAAATAAACTGGACCTTGAGTTTTTAAATATTTCCCTCTGATGTTTTTTTCAGGAGTTTAAGCGAGAACTTTACCAGAAGAAAATCGAGATCGAGAGTCTGAACCACCGCTTCGTGTGTCGTCTTTCTCCGGTTCTGAACGTCCGGGTTCGGTTTCTCCGTTGTGTGATTTCAGACAGAGATGGGACGGTTGGAGTCGGAGACGGTCAGCAGACAGGTGAGAACATCCAAAAGAACAGTATCATCTGGATTAGCTGGTTTACTGTGACAGTGGGCCTTCGCAAGAACTTTACCTTACCTGACCTTACATTACCTTACTTTATCTTACCATACCTTATTTTACCTTACCTTATCTTACCTTATGTTATCTTACCTTACCTTATTTAACCTTACCTTACCTTACCTTTTCTTATCTTATTTATCTTATCTTGTCTTATCTTACCTTATTTTACCTTATCTTATTTTACCTTACCTTATCTTACCTTTACCTTACCTTATCTTACTTTACCTTGCTTATGTTACCGTACCTTATCTTACTTTACCTTATTTAACTTTACCTTATTTTACCGTACCTTATTTAACCTTACCTTACCTTTTCTTATCTTATTTTGTCTATCTTGTTTTATCTCACCTTACTTTACCTTACCTTACTTTACTTACCTTGCCTTACTTTACCTTACCTTGCCTCACCTTATCTTACCTTACATTACCTTATTTTACCTTCCTTATCTTATCTTATCTTATCTTATCATACCATACCTTACCTTACCATACTGTTACCTTGCCTTACTTTACCTTACCTTACCTCACCTTATCTTACCTTACCTTACTTTACTTTACCTTACCTCACCTTATCCTACCTTACATTTCCTTATTTACTATCCCTTACCTTAAACACCTGGCCTGCAAACCTGAAGCTCTTAGGTGTAGTACCGCCTACACCTGCAGTGCCTTCACCTGTACACCTCTCTGTGTTCAGCATCAGTTGGAGTGTGCTCTTCTGGGTCTGGGTCAGTTCCAGAACTCTCTGGATGAGCTGAACACGTGGCTTGTCCCGGACCGCCGAACAGCTGCAGGGGGGCCAGCCAATCAGCATCGACCTGCAGGCCTGTGAGATAGAACTAGCCAAACACAAGGTTGGTGACGTCAGGAATGGAAAACATGAAGGTGTGAGCTGAACTGAGGTTAAAGCTGCACCTGCATGTGTTTGTGTTTAATTTCTGTCCATGATCGTCCTCTAACTCCTGATTCTTGTCTCCGTCTCTAAGGTTTTGCGTAATGATGTCATGTCCCACATTCGGACCATTGAGTCCCTGAACCGGGCTGGCAGGGACCTGCTGGAGACCGGGTCCGGAGACAGTCCTCATGGTCTCCAGTCCCGTCTGGAGCAGCTCAATGAAAGCTGGGAGTTCGTTCGCTGTGAGACTGAACGCAGACAGTTGGAGTTGGAGAACAGACTGAGTCAGGTGACCACGACAAAACACAACAAAACACAAAACACTGTATTCATTATTCATGTTCGTGTACATTAGGTCTGTTAAATCAGCCATTCAACTGATTATTAGTGCTGTGTTGGCGCCCTCTGGTGGTCAGTGTCTGTAATTGTCTGTAATTATGACCAGAGTTGAGAATATTTGTCATTAATAATAATAATAATAATAATAATAATAATAATAATAATGAATAAATAAATAATACAAAATAATAAATAGTACTGTTTGATTATGTTAAATAACTGGTGCAGTTTAATGTCAAAATCAGACCATCCACTAAAAACAGCTGATGTTTTTAATTTAATTAACTAAGGCTTATACAACCTGATATGTTTTTATGTCTTTTATTCTCTGTATTTTTATTATTTATTATGTATGGAACTGTTTTTATTATGCTTCTATTTTTTATTATTTATTCAACTGCTCTAGTTTTATTGTGAAACACTTTGTGACCAGTGTCTGTGAAATGTGAAACATAAATAAATGTACTTATTTAAAGCTGGCAGTATGTAGGATTGTGGCCAAAACTGGTACTGCAAATTACATTCAAAATACTGTAGAACGTGGTATTCGCTCCTCCTCCCCCGAGGCTAGGGGTTGCCAGATCCCGCATGAGCATCCACTACTAGCGTTTCCTCTAATCCTTGCCACCACACCATAAATTTCATATAAAAAATCATCACCCAGACTTACTCTACATAAGTCTAATATATAACAAGCCAGAACAAACGTCCTGCACAGTCAAATGAAAATTTGCGGAAGATTCAGCAGCTCTCCCCCCCCCACCACCCACCACCCACCGAACCACGGACCCGACTACCAAACCCCCACCACCACCACCGAACCACGGACACCGGACTACCGAGCCCCCCCCCGACCGAACCACGGACGCCGAACTACCGAACCCCCCCCACACACACTTTCCGGACTACTGATCCCCCACACACACACCGAACCACAGACGCCGAACTACCAACCGAACCCCCGACCGAACCACGGACACCGAGCTACCGACCCCCCCCCCCCCCCCACCGACCACGATTACACACCGCTAAATGAACAGGTCACTTCCACAGAAAACACTGAACTACTAGGAGCTACCATGGCAAGAGACAAGTCCTACACCGGTACCTGGTCTGTTCACCAGTCCCGGACCGGCAGTCTCTTCACCTGGGCCAGGAGAAGAGACTGCTGCCCGGCCCCGGAAGAAGGGACCAGGTGAAGAGGCCGCGACCCCGGCTCTGAGTGGCTCTTACCGGTGGTCAGACTAAGGCAGGGCCGGCGTCGGTCTTCAAATCCTTCTTCTCTTTTCAGCCGTCTCCATGTTTCTAAATCATCTCCTATACATCTCCTTGTTTTATTTCTCACTTTGTCACGATGTATTTGGGAATAATAAGAGTCCTTTTAGGTTTAATAACGTCAGACATTTGTGATCAGAAATGTTCCAGCTGCAGCCCACGGGGATCTGGCAACCTGGAGCTGAAAGGCTTCTGACTCTGTGATTTGCAGACAGGTGATGGGCGGGGCATCAGACCAAAACACACAATGTCAACATAAACATCATTTCAGGGCTGACACTGAGCTTTTCAACTGCACCTATTCTGGCTGGACTACTACTGTCAGTGAGATCAGTATTTGAAATGAACATGATTCCTTAATGTCTGGTGACAGTCAAGGCAATTTTACAGTTACTTAGAACATAATTCCTACATACTGCAGCTTTAATAACTGTCATTCTGGAACCTCTGAGCTGTTCAGTGGGTTTGTATTAAACAACAGGTGCAACTGTTTGTAAAACTAGCAAACCTGCTCTAAAAACGAATTAAAACTAACTGAAGTAGAGAAAGAAAAGTCAAAATTAAATAAAACTTATCTATAATGAAAAATCCAAAAGCTATTATAACCTTGGTACTGAAGGTGTTTTCCTCCAACATATGAGGAACCAAAGGAAAGTGAAAGAAAAAATGGGTAAATGAAAAAAAAAATTAGGAGGATTGTTCTAATATCAGTGTCAAAAGGTTTGGAAATGACACAAGTTTTGATTTTGCAGACAATTTCCACATGTTCCTGAGGTTGAAGAACATTTAGGTTTATATAGATTTGAAATTTAATGACAAATAAATGACATTTAAGCAAAGAATCCATTTGTGTTGTTCCCAAACCTTCTGATCTGATTCTTTTATTAATCCTCAACCTCTGATCGATGTTTCCTTCTTCTTTCAGGTCCAGGATGTGACCATGGAGATCCAGGATCTCCTGCAGTGGTTGGAGAACACAGACCTGAGGCTGTCCTCCTGTAAAACCATGTGGGGGATGCCCGACTCAGCCACCGAGAGGCTCAGCGCACATCTGGTAAAACTACCACCTGTACTTTCCATTTAGCCTTTATGTTTGTCATTATTCAGCTGTTTACTTGTTTGGTTTCATTTTCATCAGTACAAACTCACCTGTGACTGAACAGATATTACATTTGACATGTTGTATGAACACACTGAACCTAAAATCACACAAAAAAAAGGAAAGGAAATATATATATATATATAACACCAGTCTGGTGTCCCATGATCCCATCCATCTGATTGGTTGATGTAGTTTTATTTTCCTCCTTATAATCCGTTTTTTTCCATCTATTCCTGAACTAAACATGTTGATGATATTGGTGTAAATTCTGTTTTTATCGTGTATCATGCATCTGGTTTTACTCGTCCTTTAAACACCAATGACTTCAGTTTTACTTGGACATCTACACTTTCACACCAGTGTAAATAGATTCTCATTGAGGCTCCGTCTGCTGATACGTCATCTTAAATCAGTTTGAGATCTGGATGTTCAGTGAATCCTACGGGTTAACTCTGTATCAGAAATGCATCCCATCTTTTCCATGACAGGAGTTGTGTAATGAGATGGAGTCGAAGCTCCACACCTACACAGACGTGAAGAACGCCGTCCACCGGATGCTGGAGAGCAGCGACGTGGTCCGCGGGTCGAGTACAGAACACAGTCTGTCTATTCTGGAGCAGAAATGGGCATCAGTTTACAACAAAGTCCAGGACAGAAAGGTAAGACCTCAGCTCCTGTCCCAGCGCTGGACCTTCATGAACCCGGTTCTAACTGAAGGCGGTTTTATCTTCAACAGGCGAAGCTCACCGAAGGACTGGGTTTGGCCAAAGAGTTCCACAGCAGCGTCCAGGACCTTCTGACCCGGATGTCCAGGTGTGAGGAGTCCATCGGCCTCCTGCCGGCACCCAGCTTCGTTCTGGACACAGTCTGCACTCAGCTGCAGGATCACAGAGTAGGTTCACAGTCCAGACGTGGGTCTGGTGTTCATGGTCACAGTCCTGACGTGGGTTTGGGGTTCATTTTTAATTTTTCATGTATCTTCCTTGGGACATTGTTTACAAAGTTTGCTCACAGTTTTGAGAAATTTTGATTTTTGTGTTTCTGACCAATTTTTAAAATATTATATGGTCCATATTTTCATTTGGGTAATGACCTTTGACCTTGAGTGACTCTGAAAGGCACCAATTTCTAGATTTTAAAAACCCTCTTCTCCAAAACTACTGGTCAGATTCATTTAATTTTTATGTAGCTTCCTTTGGACAATATCTACAAAATCTGTTCACATTTATGGGAAATTTTTAATTTGGATGTTTTAAGAATTTTTGAAACATTAAAATGCATTCTTTGTTGGTGTCTTCGTTAGCAATTTCTTCAAATATCTACTCCAACAAAACTACTTGTCAGATTCATTTCTAATTTTATATGTATCTTCCTTGGGACAGTGTCTACAAAGTTTATTCACAGTTTGGAGAAGTTTAGATTGTTTAATTTTTGACAAACTTTTGAAATATTAAAATGTTCCTTTCCTTCTACTGGTCCATATTTAGATGGTTTATAACATGTAAATGGTTACAGATATCGATATAGTTCATTTTGACCACTGATAGAAGTCATATATGGACTTACTTTTGGGTCCATGACCTTTGATCTTGAATGACTTTGAAAGGTCACCAATGTCTGGATTCCAACAATCTTCTTCTCCGAAACTACTGGTCAGATTCAGTAAAAAAATAAATTATGTCACTTCCTTGGACAATGTCTACAAAATTGGTTCACATTTATAAGAAGTTTTATTTTTGGATTTTTTAAGAATTATGAAACATTAAAATGCATTTTTGTCAATTATTTCCTTTGCGATTTCTTCAAATATCTACTCCAACAAAACTACATGTCGCATTCATTTGAAATTTTGTATGTATCTTCCTTGGGACAATGTCTACATAGTTTGTTCACAGTTTTGAGAAATTTTGATTTTAGAAGTTTTGGTAAATTTTCTAAATATTCTAAATGTTCCTTTCCTTCTACTGGTCCATATTTTGATGGTTTCTAACATGTAAATGGTTCCAGATATCAGTCTAGTTCCGACTGATCACTGATAGAAGTCATATATGATTCACATAGAACAGAGGCTGACGTACAGGAACACTGGAAGTGTTTTTGAGGTGAATAATGGTGGCTGTCCTGGTGTTTGTTCAGACTCTGGTGAATGAGGTGAACAGTTACTGTGAGAAGAAAACCACAGTGGAGAACACGGGCTGCAGACTGACGGAGCTGAGCCGGAAGGAGGACTGCGATGTCATCCACAACCTGGTCATGACCGTCCAGGATCGGTACAAGAAGCTGCAGCAGCGTACGTCAGAGCGAGGCAGGATGTTGGAGGAGGTGAAGAAGAACGCCAGACAGGTAGGAGAAACACCTGACCTTCAGTGTCCATGTCAAATGGAACCGCCCCTACTCACACCCCTGTGTTTGTTTTCAGTTTAATGAATCCTGGCGTTTACTGGTCGACTGGATGACCGAGGTGGAAACAACCTTGGACACTCATAAGGAGATCGCTGTGACTCATGAGGAGATTTAAACAGCAGCTGACGGAGCAGAAGGTGAAGACAATGACTCCTGTCATCTGATCAACATTGAACCCTTTTAGGACGATTTGGTCTCCGGCGCAACAATTTATGTCTATGTCCATTCAAATTACTGTACTTATTGAACCATTTACACAAAATCTGTCGACTGAGGTTGGGCTCTTTTTATTGGTCTAGAACACATGAGGGTAGAGGTCTGCATTGGCTGAGGAGGAGGGGTGGAAGTGGGCGGGGCTTAGAGCAGCAGAGTGTAGTCGGTGAGAGAGGAATGCATTGGAAATAATCTAAATCTTACCAAGTGTATTTTTCTCATTTCTAGTCCAAATATCTCATCACACTTAAAATCAGACAGAGTCACCTAAAGAGGAACTTTTCAGTGAGATATAAGAACTGATTTATAGACAGTAGATCTGGAAAATCTGATTTCAAGAAATCTGAACAAAATAATTTTCACTTTTTCCATTGGCAGATTTTTTTTGCTTGAATTAAGCAAAAAAAAATTTTTGCTAGAACACACTATTTTAAGCATTTATTACATATAATAATGATAATTAATGGACAGATTTTTAACATTAAGTTCCTCTTGAAAAAAGGTGCAAAAGAATTTTCTTACTCTTTTATTATAAAAACAGCATAAATCAGTTTTGGCCTGTTCTAATAGTCGTCCTTAAAGGGTTCATTTCTGTCCATGATAATCCTCTAACTCAGGGATCTGCAAGCTTTACAAACAAAAGAGTCATTTTTGAGTTGAAAAAGGAGAAAAAATGTGACCGGAGCCAAACAAAAAATATCTAAACACATCTACATTTTACCATAAACGGGCTGTTCTTCTGTAGCCTATTTGTGATTAGTTTGTTATTTAACTATTTAACTTTGTATTTCCACTACAATAATAAAATGTTTGGTGCATTTATGAAATTATACAACTACATTAAATAAAACATTCAAGTTTTGTACAATTTTCTAATGATGTACACTATTTCCAAACAAAATTGTATTGTGTAATAGATAAAAAGCTCAGCTTTCATGTATATAGGCTGACTTTTAAACAGCCAAAATACTAACAAATGCAAACTGAGTATCTTGTATTTAATTCAGCAAGAAAATAATGCAGTGTGACACACATTTTGGTTTATATGTTTTCAAAAAATTATTTTATTCAGTGTATAGCCTGCACATTTTTACAGATGGATAATGTTAGAATTGATTTAGGCCTATAACAGTGTGAAAGAGTAATGGTTCGTTCAGTTTATTTCAAAATGCTCCTTATGTTTTTTGACAAGTGGAGCCATAGAGAGAGGCTAAAGAGCCACATTTGGCCCAGGAGCCATAGGTTGCAGACCCCTGCTCTAACTCCTGATTCTTTGTCTGTCTCCAAGGTTTTGCATAATGACGTTATGTCCCACATTCGGACATTTTTTCATAATATGATAAAAAGTCCTTTTTTTTGCCATAACACAGTTTTAAGCATTTATTACAAGTAATAACAGTAATTAATGAACAGATATTAAAAGTTAAGTTCTTCCTGAAAGAAGGTGCAAAAAAATTATTTAAAAAATACATTTTCTGACACTTTTATTGCAAAAACATCATAATTAAATCTGGATCTGTTCTAATGGTAGTCCTTAAAGGGTTAAGGCTTTAACTGACTGACCTTATCTTCATCAGGAGTTCCAGAAACTGCTGAGGACGAAGAGGCCGATGTACGAGGCCACGTTGAAGAACGGTCGTAGCCTCCACGAAAGAGCAGCGAGTGTCCACGACCGGCAGCATCTGGAAAACCTGCTGGCGGAGCTCAAAGACACATGGGATACGATCAGTGGGAAGTCCATGGAGAGGTAAAGAGTCCGACGCCATGAAAATACAGCAAACAGATGGTCATTCAGGTTACGTTCACACGGCAGGTCTAAATGCACAATTCAGATTTTTGGGTGAAATACAATTTTTTGTGTGCTCATTCATATTCCACATTAAATGCAACTTCAATCAGTTTTGAGTCTGAACTGAATGTGACCCTGAAGTGACCCACATGCATAAAAGAGGTCCTGATGGAATACGTGACCATGCAGACACACACAGTGTTTAAAAGGAAATGCTTTTGAATTGTGACGTTTGTCGCATTTCAATGATGTAAAGGTCGGATAAATACGACCTGGCCATTCAGACTGAAGTCACATTGTAAAATATCAGATACGTATCGGATTTAGGACCACATATGAAAGTGGTCTGGGTCGGATTAGTGCTGTTCAAACTGTCATTAACAGATCGAACAAAGGTCACATATGGGTGAAAAAAGTCGAATTTGGGCCACATTTGTCTGCAGTTTGAATGAAGTCTAAGTCAACGACCACGGAGGTTTCATCTGGGTTTGGTCTCATCTGGGTTTGGTCTCACCTGGGTTTGGTCTCACCTGCGTTTGGTTTTTCCAGGCAGCATAAGTTGGAGGAAGCGCTGCTGTTTTCCGGCAGATTCACGGACGCCCTCCAAGCCCTGAACGACTGGTTGTACAGGGCGGAGCCTCAGCTCGCAGAGGACGTCCCAGTGGGCGGAGACAAAGACATGGTCAACAACCTGATTGATAAACACAAGGTGGAGTAGACATGAGTTATATTTAATATTGATGAGAGAGGTTTAGAAAAATAGTACACTTTATAAAACTCACATCTGCAGAAATAATTTTAAAAACTGTGTGTAGACCTTTTACTCTTCTTCATCTGTGACGTAAAAAGGGTTCATTAATCCTAGGACCTATTTTTGAAGCAACTTCCAAATGGATTTCCTTTATGATTTATCACCATTTATTATAATATTATTCTCCGCTTTTTTCTGTGTAAATCCTGTATTTTCTTATATTTAATTCACTGATCATGTAGATGTTCATTAAAGCTCAGAGTAAATTCAAATGTTATTATATCAAAACAGAAAAAATTCTGTGACTTTTCAGCAAAATATGTTAATTCTTTAATTAGTTAATAAAACTACCCTTTTACGCAGATAATACTGTCACCTACATTACATTACATTAGCAGTTATTTGTGTTCATTTCTTTTTGTATTTGTCACGTATTTAATGTATTTCAGGTGAATTATCCATTATTTTTGTTTTGCATTATTGTGCATTTTCACAACATCAAGACTATTTTTGTGGTGACTTCTAAATTAATTTCGCTCTACATTTAATCCTTATTCAGTCATTTATCACCATTTTTTGTAATTTTAGTCTCTGTGTAAATCATATATTTTCCTATATTTATTTCACTGATCATGTAGATGTTCACTGAAAGTCAGGATTAATTCAAAGGTTATTAGATCAGAACAGACAAAACTGAAGAAAAATTCTTTTTCAATAAAATATATCATTAACTGATCATAAACCCAGTGTGTCCATCCACTGTCATTGATCCAACTCCATGGGTTTTACTGTTGAATCAATGTTGTAGAAGATGACAGATGACATCCTGCAGATAGTTCAATAGAACCAGCACAGAGACTTTAATCTTGACTTTAAGGGACAAGTAGATTAGCACATCATCCACAAAACAATGTAACTGGATGTTGTGCTTTGTAAAAATTGAACCCAGGGGCAGCATATACAAAGAAAACAGGATCCTGAATACAACCCTGAGGCACCCCAAAGCCTTCAAATTCAACTGGTATTACTAAACTGAAGAAAAAGTGACTTTTTCAACAAAGATATCAATAACTGAACGTATAAACAAGTGTCACCATCCACGGTCATTGATCCAACTCCATGGGTTTTACTGGTGAATCAGTGTTGTGGAAGATGACAGTGTTTCCATGGTAACTTACAGAGCCTCTGAACGTCCAAATGGTCATATCTGATAACCATGAAAAGATGAATAACTGTATTTTACACCAATCATTACATGTATTGATAGGATTAGTGGATCAACAGGTATTAAACAGTTTATAATAGTAGATGGTTTTGGTCTTTGAAGGTAAATCTCTACATGTTCTGTCTGTTTTTTATGTTTTACTGTTTCTTTAAAAGTGTGTTTTCTCTCCGTCAGGCGTTCCAGAAGGAGCTGGGGAAGCGAGCTGGGTGCATCCGGACCCTGAAACGCTCGGTTCGGGATCTGACCCGGAGCAGCACGGCTGACGCTCATTGGCTGCAGGAGCAGATGGACGAACTGGAGGGACGATGGGAGGCCGTGTGCAAACTGTCCGTCAGCAAACAGGACCGGCTGGAGGCGGCGCTTCAGCAGGTATAGAACCTGACTGAAGGGCCAACGGCGTCAGACTGATGGGTTTAGACTGAAAGTGTCTGAGTAGAACTAGACATGACTATGAGACTCATAAACATCATGATTATGTGATAAATCAAAGCTGACGTGTCACCATGTTATTAGCTAAGCGGACGATAGGTCTTGAGATAGTGTGAAGGTGCATCATCTTTGTCATATATTAAATGTATCTTCCTTGGGACATTGTCTACAAAGTTTGTTCACAGTTTTGGGAAATTGTGATTTTTGAATTTCTGACAAATTTTTTGAAATATTAAGAATTTCCTTCTAACGGACCATATATCAGTTTAGTCCCTCTCAAATATGGACTTTCATTTGGGTCCATGACCTTTGACCTTGAGTGACCTCAAAGGGCTGAACTCAAGGTCACTAATGTCTAGATTTCAGCAGTCTTTTTCTCTGACACTAATGGTCGGATTCATTTACATTTTTATATGCATCTTCTTGGGACAATGTCTACAAAGTTTATTCACAATTTGGAGAAATTTTGATTTTATTTATTTATTTTCTAATATTACAAATGGTCCTTTCCTTCTACTGTCCATATTTTGATGGTTTATTACATGTAAATGGTTCCAGATATCAGTCTAGTTCCTATTGATCAGTGATAGAAGTCATATATGGACTATGATTGGATGAGTTCAGTTCTCCTCCAGTGAAAGTCCCGCCCACTTTTATAGTTAGATTGATGTGCATCCAGACCACAGGACTGGAACATAGAACAGAAACTGACAACCTCACACATTCAACTGGTTCTGATCCACATAGAACAGACACTGACGTACAGAAACACTAGAACTGTTTTCATCTTCGTTTCCTCGCAGGCAGAGAAGTTTGACGGCCTCGTCCACGCCTTCATGGAACGACTGACGGAGGCCGAGAGGATCCTGAAATATGGAATCGTACCCGAGGACGAGGACGGGCTGAGAGCCTTCAGCAAACAACACAAGGTCAGGATGTTACACAACTGTCATGTCTGTGTGGGTGCTTTTGTCCATATCTACTCTGCCTCCAGGGGGTCAAAGGTCATGGTCTGTTACAGAACAAAAACCTGCTGTTGATTCACTGTGACTCAAAGACTCACTTGAACCCTTAAAAACCCAGAGGCTAATAAAAAAAACAAAAACAACAAACAAAACCCAGAGGCTTTTGTTTTTTCAACATCATCAGCATAATGAGGAGAGTTTCACATGTTAAAATACAAATGCACTTTTTCTAAGAATGGGGATCATGTATAACCTCTATCCAGTCCTCCATTTTTGGTGCATCCTTTTTAGCCACTTCCTAGTGACGGCTTGTTTTTCCTGTTTTTATTGACCAAAAACATTGTATCCTCAGTAAAATGGAATAATCTGTTTGGTTAAAAAAAAAAAAAAAAGTCTTCAAATTTTCCATAATAATTTAGTCATAAATGTAAGTGCTAATTCATCTGCCATAATTAATGTTAAAAAATAAATACACATGATAAAATATCCAAGATAAAATATGGTTATTATACAGTCAGTAATGGTTTATCTGTATCTTATTTGAAGGGTTAGGGTTAGTAGGTGAAATGCATCTTGGGTAACACAAGCTCATTTGGTAAAAACCTATATTCAGAAAGTCTGCACACTGATGTCCAATCTGTTCCTGTGTCTTACATCTGACCTACACCTCCAAAAGCAATGGCTGTGAGTTTAATGTGTGTTTACAGGCTAATTCAATCATATTCTGTTACTCCTGTAAGTTTAATAAGCACCTTAACACGTGCTTTTCTGTAGATGTGTAATGCTAGCTTGTTAGCCTATGGCATTCGCTAGCTTAAGTGTGTAATGTAGCTATGTATTAGCACTGTATATTAGCATGTTAATAACGCTATTGATTGGTGTTAACGATGCTAATTTGCATTTGAAACCGTAGCTACAGAGCCTCTGAACGTCCAAATGGGTCATATCTGATGACCATGAAAAGATGAAGAACTGTATTTTACATCAATTATTTCCATGTATTGATAGGATTAGTGGATCAACAGGTATTAAACAGTTTAGATCAGTAGATGGTTTAGGTTGGTGATGGATGTTTGGGTCTTTATGGGTTAATAACATTCACTTCAGAGCCCCAAACTGTCAAAAACAAGATGTTTGATTTCACTGGAAATGTTGGAAATCTCCACTTTAGATCAGATTTTATATTTGTTTGTTTAATGAACAAATCCTCAGGGTGTAATTCATGTTTGAGATGCAAAATTTCTGTATTGAGTTACTTTTTACATTGTTCAAAATTCTAAATGACTTCTGTATGTGTATATTTATTTATGTTTTTAAAACTTTAAGTATGTGTATTTAACTGCATTTCTTTTTAATGATTAAAAGTGACACATTTATTTCTTTTATTCTTTCCCCTGGAACTAAAGAGTAGAGAAATTCCAGTGCACTTGTACTGTAAGTGAACCAGTGCAATAAAACTGTCTATCTTTTTTATGTCTTTACTTCAGGAGCATATCAATAAAATGAGCAAAAATGAAGACAATTAGACATGTTTGTACACTTGCCTATTATCATTATTACCTATAAAACTGTTTTTACCACTGTTTCACTTTTTTGTTAATATTTTGTTTCATAGAGAAGTGGTTGAAAGACTTTGGTGAACAGGGAATCTCAACTCGAAAATGAATGAAAACATTTTGGAAATGAATAAAAATGAACAAAGAAATCACAGATAAATACAAATAGAATATTCAAGACAGAATGAGCAAAAATGAACAGAATTATCAGGAAAATGAACAAAAATTAAGACAATTAGACATGTTTTCTATACATACCTATTATTATTATTATTACTTATAAAACTCTTTTTTAAATTTTGTTTTTAAATTTCAAAGCATGTCAGTAAAATGAGTGGTTTATAAACTTTTGAAACATTTTCCAACAGTAGGTATTTCTGCCTCTGGGTGTTGCTCGAGGTCTTTCTGCGTTGTTCAGACTTCAGTTTTAAGTTATGACAGACGCTGGTCGTTTATACTAATTATATTTTCGTTCGGTTCCAGGGTGAGTTCTTGGATTAATTCCTAATAATAATTTGTGTCTTAGCGGTTACATAAATCCTTTGTGTGCAGGAGTCGATGGACGCCCTGGAGGCTCATGCGATGGAGCTCCAGAACATCCACTGTCTGGGGGAGGAGATCCTGGCGTCGTGTCACCCCGACTCCATCATCACCCTGAAGTCTTGGATCAGCGTCACCAAGACCCGCTACGAGGAGGTGATTGATACTGTCCCTGTGTCCTAAACTACAACTCAGTCAGTTATATTATTATACTGATGTAACTCAGTCATTTCTGTCTCTTCCCCTGGTCCTGGTCCTGGTCTTGGTCCTGGTCCTGGTCCAGGTCCAGACGTGGGCCCAGCAGCAGGGCCAGAAGATCCAGTCCAGCTTGGCAGCTCTGGAGGCTGAGAAGGAGGAGGTCCAGAGGCTCCTGGACTGGATCGGATCAGCAGAGGAGGCTCTGAACCTGAGAGAACAAGAACCTCTGCCCGACAACACCGAGCAGAACCAGGAACTCATCGACCAGCACCAAGTAGGACCCTGGTTTGATTCCACATTATAACCACAGAATTTTATTTCATTACACGTTATAACCATGTAATTTTAATTAATTCCGCACTATAACCACATAATTTTATTTAATTACACATTATAACCACATAATTTTAATTAATTCCACACTATAACCACATAATTTTATTTAATTACACATTATAACCACACAATTTTTATGTAATTCCACATTATAACCACATAATTTTATTTAATTCCACATTATAACCGCATAATTTTAATTAATTCCACATTATAACCACAGAATTTTATTTAATTACACATTATAACCACATAATTTTATTTAATTACACATTATAAACACATAATTTTTATGTAATTCAACATTATAACCACATGATTTTATTTAATTACACATTATAACCACATAATTTTAATAACACAACCATTTTTGCATATTTATTTATGTGTATTTCTTTTAATCACCATATTGATAATATATTGTCCAGTATTTACTGTTCTTTTCCTTCTACTTTTTATTATGCCTGAATGGAGCAACTGTAACATACAATTTCCCCCTGGGACTAATAAAGTATTTTGATTCTGATTCTCATCGATTCACCGTCTCAGGATCTTTTTTTTTTTTTTCATAGATGTCAAATACAAAATATGGATAGAGTTTTTGTATATGTATAAGTTGTTAGTGTATAAGTTGTATTCAGCCTAAAATCTTACTAACAATGGAATCATTGGCAGAAGGACCAGAACACTTATTAGATGGTCTTAATAAGACTATGGTCTGCGTAGGGGTGTCCACCATACGGTCCATGGGTCAAAACTGGCCTGTGAAAGGGTCCAATCAGAGGGAATAGTGAAATGCAAAAACATTTACATTTATATTAACCATCAAGGATATTAAAATCAGTTTAGATCAGGGATCATACACAGACCAGTATGATCTGAAGTGGTTTGGATCAGTAAAATAACAGAATAATCACCTATAAATGATGACAACTCCAAATTTTTCTCTTTGTTTTCATGTTAAAAAAAAACTAAATTGAATGAAAATGTTTCCATTTTCAAACTGTCCTTCACCAAATGTGACAAGGAGATTTATGTGTTCAATAAAGGTAAAAAAAAAAAAAAAAAAACAGTAAAATGTGAACAACCTGAACAACCAAGTACAACCTGGAATTAATTAGGAAAAATGAGTGTAGTTTTATCTCAGGATGATCTTTACTGTCTTCACCAGAACCTGAACACTTACAGAACATCTTTTCTCTGCAGGTTTTCACCGAGGAGTTGAATAAAAAGTTCCCAGAGGTTGAACAAGCTACGAAATCCTGCAAACACAAGAGCATTTCAAAGCAGCAAGTGTCTCCAAGTAAAAGGCCTGTCACAAGTAAGACACGAATCCTGTAAAACACCTTCACTGTCACCACTCATGAGTCACAGATCGGTGGAACAGGTGCACTATGGGTAAACTGCAGTGGGAATGATATACATCTCCTTATATGGACTTCCTGGGGGTGGGTTTGTAGGTCACATCTTAGGTTTTTGCAAAATCATCTTCAAAACTGGAGATATGATCATTTTAAAAACCCTCTAAGAACGGTTTTCACCACAGTGTCACCATGTTTTATTAATATTTTTGTCATTTACAGCTGTAGAAAAGTGGTTCAAATACTTCGATAAGCAGAGAACCTGTACTAGAAAATGAATGAAAACATTTCTTAACCAACTATCACACTCGTTTTTCTTCCCTCCTTAAACAATAACTTTTTTTTGTTCTGTCTGTACAATTGTGCTTCACCCAGTTTTTTTTCTAGCACATGATAATGTTTTGCTTATTGTACTTTACCTCTGATGCTGGATTTGATCCTCTCTTTTGTAAATCGCTTTTGATTTAAGGCATCTGCTAAATGCAATGTAAGGTAATGTAATTTGGGAAAGAAACAAACATTTTTATTTATTTATTAACTTTTTACAAAAAAACAACAACAAAAACTAAAAAAATTCAAGACAATGAGCAAATTAGTTTATAAAATGAGCAAAAATGAACAAAATTATTAAGAAAATGAACAAAAATTAAGCCAATTAGACATGTTTTTTACACTTACCTTATTTTATTCATAGATTCCACTACTTTTGTGAAGCTCAGACTTTGTTAAACCTGTTTCAACCAAAACACTTCATACACATGAGTGAAGGTGTGTTTTCACATTTTCAAAAGATCAGATCAGATAAGATAAAATAATCCTTTATTGGTCCCATGACTGGAAAATCTGCAGTTTTACAGCAGCATAAAGAAACTAAGACATATAAAAAAATATGTACAAAAATATATATAAAGCAGGACTCATTAGAAACAGTCATTATTTAAAAGTATGAAAAGTATATGTAAAAGAGTAAAGTAAGAAATATGACAATTGTATCAAGAATAATGTTATGTTCCCTCTGAGTTTTATTAATTTAATTTATTTATCAGGACAATAGAGTGGAACATAGTGGATGATCTTATCTTATAATAAAACTTTATTGTTTTATTTATTATTGTACAATGACAAACAATTTATCAGCTTCTTCCTCAGCAGTCGCAGTAAAAATGATAATAGAAATAAATCCAATAAAAGACATAGTCCAATAAAATACAGTAAATATACAGTAAATAGACACAACAGTAAAACCTTAGTCATAAATCTGACTTCAAACTCTTAGTATTGGTCTGAATTATCTCTTTCTACAGTGAACAAGAACAAACACAGACCTCAGTTACATAAATCTGAGATGGTCCTTTTGTCATTTTGATATAAAACACTTGGGTTTTGTGTTATTTGCAGGCACCTTAAAAAGGTGAATTTAAGACAGAAGTACCCTTTGGTGCCCTGAGGGTTAAACTACTGTTCAGATATTAGATGATCCAGTTGATTCATATTGGTTTTTCTGCATCCAGAGCGAAGGAGTGCGATGAAGCTGCAGCCCCCCGCCCCGGTTCCCCTGGACCACCTGGACCCCCAGACCCCCCAGCTCAGTCAGCTGATCAGTCAGTGGCAGAAACTGTGGCTCCTGACGGTCGCAAGACAAACCCGCCTGGACCAACACCACAAGATGCTCAGAGAGGTGATTGGACTGGTTTAACAGCACTATTCAGATGTCAGTGGGTCATTATGGCTACTAGAGGGCTCCAGACCAGGATCTAGAACCACAGAGGGGTGGGAGAACAGTAGTGGACACGGCAAGAATCAGTGACCCTGTTTACATCCACACCAATACTCTGATTATTATCCAATGTCTGCAGTTATCAGATTATTATTGATCATGTAAACAGGATAATCTGATCAGTTTTATCCAATAACAGCAGTAATCTGATTATGAGAAATCAGATTAACACACCTAGATTTGACCCCAATACTCAGATCTCTTCACACATGTAAACAGATTAATCTGATTTTATTTCGTTGTTTTTTTTTTTACATCCATGTGTGTAAAAAAACAAAAACAAAATCTATTTAAACTGATGTTGTGCAGCGACAACATGAATGTAAAGAAAAAGGTAAACAATGAAATAAAATGAAGGATAGCAGCAACATGTGACCTATTTTGTTGTCTTATTAGCTCCTCCCGCATTAGGACAGCTAATGCCGACACCATAGGTGTTGTCATGGTAACAAGACAAGACCGGATATTTTGAAAATGACAGGAAGTGTACATGTGACATCATAACATACGTATGAACTCCAAAAGAAATCAAATAATGGACTGAAACATGTAAACCAGTGTTTTTCGATTATCACATTTCTGAAGTGACTGTAAACGCATCGCATCTGATTATGGAAATTATTGAATAGAATAGCATAGAATAGATCTTTATTGTCACTGTCACAGGAACAATGAAAATCAGTTTAGCAGCTCAGTTCAATTTAGCAGCAAAACACTTAGTGCAAAAGGGACTGTAGGAGAAAAATTAAATAAAATGAAAATATAAGAGTATTAAGAAAAAGTAGGACTGTGCAAAGGCTCCAGAATAAAATATTAATACACATGTGCTACTAAAGTAATGCTACAACTCCTGAAATAAACAAAATATACAGGAAGAATATACTAAAGATAACTCTTTACTACAGATGAGAGATATGTACAACCAAAAGGATATATACAGGTAGTATAAGGTGCAATTATCGGATTAGTCCCAGTTATGTTTTTTTTTTTTATGGTCATGTAAACGGGCTCAGTGTAAAGTCATTGAACAGTGCCCAGTGTTGTTCCATTAAACCCATATGCTTCTTTTGTATATTTTTACTTATTACTTATTTATATTATGAAGAATTAAGAAACCAGACAGTTCTATTATTTGTATGTGATGAAAACAAAAGAAAAATGTGTCAAAAATAACACATCATTTATAGAACATGTGTCGTCGCTGATTTTGTCTAAATTTTAATGAAGAAAATGAGTTTAGTCTGAGATTTTCTTCAACAAAATGAAAATGATGATGTTGTTTGTGGTTTTAAACTCTTCTAAACATTAAAAGACTGAAATATTTTGGATTTTATTTGACACTGTGACGCAAATAAATGCTGAAGAGAAAAAATGTTCATGATAATCAATGCTACTGACTGAAAATACAGAGATGGATGTAAGTTTTTGGACAACAATGCCTGGTATTCCATTGTCCAAATTCACATGCTCCTTTTGCACATGCTCAGTTCCATCGTTTCATCCAGGACATGACATGTTGAAACTGTCAACAATTTCATTTGGTTATTTTTTCTTCTTAACAATAAGCAAACAAAAACTAACCTGCTTTTTTTTTGTGTCTGACGCAGCCACACCTTTAGAAACACCACAAAGATGTTTCTGGAAATATTTCATGATAATATTCGAGGTTGTGTCAGATTTGAACTGCGTCCAGACACTTTTTTCCACTGCTGTATTTGTATATAAATACTGATGCAGCTCCTGTTGAAATGTTTTCTCTTCTGAACAGATGGAGGAGTTCGCCAACTTCGACTTCAACATCTGGAGGAAGCGTTACATGCTGTGGATCAGTCACCTCAAGTCTCGGATCTTAGACGTTTTCCGCAGCATCGACCGCGACCAGGACGGACGCATCAGCAGGAAGGAGTTCATCGATTATGTCCTCGCCTCCAGTAAGACCAGGAAGATAAGATAAAAGATTAGATACGATACGATAAGATACGTTAAGATAAGATATGATTTAATAAGATATGTTACGATACAGTAAGATAAGATACATTATGATAAGACATGTTACGATAAGGTAAGATATGTTACGATACGATAAGATACGTTATGATATGATAAGATGAGCTACGTTACGATAAGATACAACAAGATAAGACATGATACGTTACGATATGTTAAGCTACATTACGATAAGATACAATAAGGTAAGATATGATACGTTATGATAAGATATGTTACAATACGATAAGATAAGCTACGATACGTTATGATACGATACGTTATGATATGATAAGATAAGCTATGTTACGATAAGATACGATACATTACGATATGATAAGATAAGCTACGTTACGATAAGATACGATACATTACGATAAGATAAGATACGTTACGATAAGATACGATAAAATACGTAACAATATGATACGAAAAGATACGTTACGATACGATGGGATGTAATATGATACAGTACGATAAGAGGTGATATGATACGATACGATGCAATAAGATGTGATACGATGCGATTTGGTACGATACATGGCGATACGATACAATAAGATGTGATATGATACAGTATAAGATACGTTGCGATACAATAAGATGTGATGTGATACGATATGATAAAGTGATATGGTACGATGTGATACAATACATTACAATATGTTATGATATGTATGCAATAGGTTAATTTGTTATTGGTCCCATGACGGAAAATCTGCAGTTTTACAGCAGCATAATGATACTAAGACATATAAAAAGAATATACAAAAATATAAAAAAAAAAAATATATATATATATATATATATATAAATGAGGACTCATTAGAAACAGTAATTATACAAAAGTACAGAAAATATATGAAAAAGTTCAAAGTAGGAAGTATTATAATTGTATCAAGAATAATGTTATGTTCTCTCAGAGTTTTATTAATTTAATTTAATTTATTTATTCATTAATCAGGACAATGGAGTGGAACAGAGTGGATGATCGTATCTTATAATAGAATAGAAAACAAAAGAATAGAACTTTATTTTGATTTAATTTATTTGTTTGTTTTATTTATTATACTACAGTGAAAAACTATTTATCAGCATCTTCCTCAGCAGTCACCGTAAAAATGATACTAGAAATAAATCCAATAAAAGACCTAGTTCAATAAAATGCGCTTCATATTCAGTAAATAAACAGTAATAAAACCTGTTTAATCTTAGGTCAGTAAACTGTGGCTGATAAACACATCTTCCATCGGTATCCTGTTCTTCTCCTGTCGTAGAGTTTCCAACCAACTCCCTGGAGATGAACGCTGTCGCCAACATCTTCGACATGAACAGCGACGGATTCATCGACTACTATGAGTTTGTGAGCGCGCTCCATCCGAGCCGAGACCCCTACAGGAAGACCCTGGACGCAGATCAGATCAACGAGGAGGTAAAGACGTGTTCAGGGCGAAACATCATCTGTATTTAAGTGACGTTCGACCATTTGACTGTGGACGCTGTGTTCTCCAGGTGAGTCGACAGGTGTCCCAGTGTAACTGTCCAAAGAGGTTCCAGGTGGAGCAGATCAGCGCCAACAGATACAGGGTGACCTTCTACTGCCAGATATTTAGATATGGACAAAAGGCTGTGGACACATTGGATTCAAGTGTTTCTTTTCTAACAGGGGGGTGGGATCCAAAACAATAATGACTAATGTCAGAATATAGTTTCATATTATGGGATAAATATCAGTGCATTGGTTAGTTTGGGTTAAATTATCACCTTTGTTTCCAAATGATTCAGAGTGGGTTTGAAATGAATTTAGATCAATACTGATTTAGTTTTTGGGGTTTTTTTTATCCATGACTATTATTTTAAATGTTCTTCTAAATTTCTAAAACATTTTAATGCTCTGACTGGAAATAATAATTTTCTTCCACAACTAACCATCTGCCTTCTTTTTTTGTGTGTATTTTGTTTGTGTTTTGATGCTCTTTTCTCTATTTTTGTTCATTTTGAGGCTTTTGTATTCTTTTTTGTGCCTGTGGTGTTCATTTTTAGTCATTTTGTTGCTTAATTTGTTCATTTCTCTGATATATATATATATTTTTTTTTTTTGCTCACCGTTTATTTTGTCATGTATTCTGCTCATTTTGTTGCATTTGTTCATTTTTGGGTGTATTTTGATGCTTGTGTTTATTTTTATAATTTTTTTTTTCACTGAGGAAAAGAAGTCTAACGTTAAACTTTGAGGAATTATTGATGTTTTTAAACTATATGGACATAAATATTTGGACACATCATGTCTACAGCTGTCAGATGTCCTGTTCATAAGGATTTAAGAGAAAAGCATCAATATTTCCTTTAAGTTTAATGGTAGATTTTTCTTCCTCAGTGAGATGTGAAGAAAGTAGATGGTTAGTTGTGGTAGAAAATTATTATTTACAGTCAGAGCCTGAAAAATATTTAACATCTAAAATCATAGTTATAGATAAAAAAAGAAATAAAATGAAATAAATCAGTGATGAGAGAAATTTGAGCTGATCTGAGATAAAAAACATCAATATTTCCTTAAAGTTTAATGGGAGATTTTTCTTCCTGAGATGTGAAGAAAGTAGATGGTTACTAAAAAAATCAGTAAAATGAACAAAATAAGTAACAAAATTAATTTTTAAAAAATGGAGAAAAGAGCATCATAATGAACAAAATACACACAAAAAAATAGAGTAGATGGTTAGTTGTGGTAGAAAATTATTATTTACAGTCAGAGCAAGAAAAATATTTTAGAAATTTAGAGGAAGAACATTAAAAATCATAGTCATGGATTAAAAAAAATAAAATCAATGTTGAGAGAAATGAAGTCAAAACCATCTCCAAGTCATTTTGAAAACAAAGAAAACTATTTTTAAAAAATAGATTTTATATATTATAGATTTTTTTAAAGATAACAATTTAAACCAAACTAACTAATGCAATGATATTTATCCCGTAAAATAAAACTATATTCTGACATTAGTCATTATTGTTTTGGATCCCAGATTCCTGTTAGAAAAGAAACACCTGAACTCACCATGTCCACATACTTTTGTCCACATCCTTTTGTCCATATACTTGTATTTCTGTATATTTTAGTGGTAGTGGTGTAAATCCTCTGACTCTGTGCCATGTTCGTGCAGTTTGGAGATTCCCAGCAGCTCCGGATGGTTCGAATCCTTCGCAGTACGTTGATGGTCAGAGTTGGAGGAGGTTGGACGGCTCTAGACGAGTTTCTGGTGAAGAACGATCCCTGCAGAGGTCAGTACGACACCACTGACCCCAGAAAAGTAGAGTTTAAGGAGCCATATGAGCAGGTTAAGGTGAGGGTTCAGAGGTTTATTCAACATGTGGGTCCTGGTGTGGTTTAAAGAGCACAAACTCACCACTCAGATCCATTATTTAAACTGTAAATGTAGTTTCTTTATTGAAAACCAAGGAACAGGAGTCACAAATGACTTAAATACTATATACACTTTATACAGAACATCATATGTTCTGTGTATCTATTATGTTTCACTGCATTTTCTCTGATAAATGAATAAATAAATACAATTAAATGAATAAAACTCTCAGGGAAGATAACTGATTATTACTAAGTTCTTGATACAACCGTAATATTACATACTTGGCTCTTTTATATATATTTTCTGTACTTAATATAACTACTGTTATATAAAGTCCTACTTACTATATATTATTTATATTTTTTTATATGTTTTTGTATCCTTATGCTGCTGTAACACTGCAAATTTTCCTGTCATGGGACTAATAAAGGATTAACTTATCTTAACTTAACTCATCTTATTTTAACTTATCTTATTTTAACTTCTCTTATTTAACTTATCTTCTCTTTACTTATTTTAGCTTATCTTTTTTTAACTTATCTTAACTTATCTTCTCTTATTTTACCTTATCTTATCTTCTCTTAATTTAACTTACCTTATTTTAACTTACCTTATCTTCTCTTGTCTTATTTTAACTTGTCCTTTCTTCTCTTAACTTCTTTTCTCTTAACTTATCTCATCTTCTCTGTTCTTATTTTAACTTATCTTCTCTTAACTTGTCTTATCTTCTCTTAACTTCTCTTATCATAATTGATCGTATTTTAACTTACCTTACCTTAACTTTTCTTATCTTATTTGGATTTATCTTAACTTATCTTCTCTAATTTTAACTTATCTTCTCTTAACGCATCTTATCTTCTCTTAACTTTAACTAATTTAACTTAACTTAATTTAACTTATCTTAACTTATCTTATTTTACCTTCTCTTATCTTATATTAACTTAACTTCTCTTAACTTTAACTCTTAACTGTTTCT
Organism: Sphaeramia orbicularis; assembly: GCF_902148855.1. Lineage (NCBI taxonomy): Eukaryota > Metazoa > Chordata > Actinopteri > Kurtiformes > Apogonidae > Sphaeramia > Sphaeramia orbicularis. The sequence continues at coordinate 12,210,686 of NC_043972.1, forward strand.
CCACATCTCCATCTCCCTCCAGCCTGTTTCTAATTGTTAAATATGTTCTGTTTTCTGTTTCCGTGTTCCATTCCTCCTGTAAGTAACACTTTTTTACTTCATCTCGGTAAATCTTCCTGCTGTTTCCCCAACAGTAAAAGGTCGGACCAACCTGAAGATCAAGGAGAAGTACTTATCTCCATCAGGAAGTTCATCTAAGGGTTTGACGGTGAGCAGGTCCAACTCCAGTCTGAGCCTGTACAGCAGCGCCTCAGCCCCCACCAGCCCCATGACCCGCAAGGCAAGTCCCGCCTCCAGCCGCAGCATCCACACACTAACGTCTGCACATACAGTTACGTCACATTAAATTAGACCCATCTTTATCTACAGCAGGTTCCACTTGTCTTCTATTATCTACAGTATCACTCACTAACATCAGCCCACCGTTTACATTTATTATATCAATTTTATCAGTGAACACTTTATGTTTGGATGGATGTCTCCTCCGAACGTCACACTTTTACAGTTTTCTCTGTATATTTAAGGATAACTTTTGAACTCAGGGACTGTTTTTTCAAAACTCTAAACATTAACCACAAAATGTCACATCAAACTGTCAACACAGTCCCTGTAAAGACAAACGATTCTGGAAAATACCTCCAAGCTCCATGAAAAATCTGTGTTTTTGGTTAAAACATGATTAGATTAAAATTAGATTAGATCAGATTAAATTAGATGACATTAAATTAGATTAGATCAGATTAAATTAGATTAAATTAGATTAGATCAGATTAAATTAGGTTAGATTAGATTAAATTAAATTAGATTAGATCAGATTAAATAAAATTCCAGTAATGAGATTAAATGAAATGAGTTTGGAATAAATTAGATTGGATTAGAACAGATTATATTACATTAGATTACTTTAGATCAGATTAGATTAAATTAAATTAAATTAAATTAGATCAGACCTGATTGCATTAAATTAGATCCAATCAGATTAAATTAAATTCCATGAATGAGATTAAATGAAATGAGTTTGGAATAAATTAGGTTAGATTAGCTCAGATCAGATTACATTATATTACTTCAGATCAGATCGTATTAAATTAGATCAGATCAGATTAGATTAAATTAGATCAGATTAAATTAAATTAGATTAGATGAGATGAGATTAAATTAGGTCAGATCAGATTAGGTTAGATTAAATTAGATCAGATTAAATTAAATTGGATTAGATTAAATTAGATCATATTCGATTAAATTAAATTAGATCGGATTATATTAAATTATATCAGATTAAATTAAACTAGATCAGATCAGATTAAATTAAATTGGATGAAATAAGATTAAATTAAATGAGTTTTGAATAAATTAGTTTACATTAGATAGAACTTTATTCATCCCTTGGGCAGAGCTGGGCAGAATTAGCTAACTATAACAATAATCATCATCAAAATGCCTGTGCTGTTTTTTCCTTCTTTACTGGACCACACACATTTCTTTCTCATGGACTCCAGTTGTTAAATTTGCTGCTGTGGGTTCAGTTCTGTCATATTTGACTCATTTTTGTGACATACTGTATCTACCTGGTCTGATTTGACCTGGTCTGGTTCATCTGTCCTGCTGCAGGCGTTACTCAGACGGAGTTACTCAGGTGATCGCTGCCTCCGCCCCAGAAGCTCCATCGCTGCTTTGGGTTCGGATCTCCAGTTCGTCACAACAGGAGACGACAACTCCCCATCGCCATCAGGTCTGAAACCACCGCCATGATGATGCACGACAATGAACGAACATGAGTAGAATCTGCAGGTTAACCCTTAGTGGTCTGACTCTATTGTGGCCGTTGTTCAGTACTTTGGATTCTGCCTTTATATACTATATATAGAAATGTTTACTATACCCATGTTTGGTATCTTTTTTTCAGCACAACTTCATCTATCTCATCTGTCTATTATTTTTTCACTTTAACCTACTATATCAACACAAAAGGACAAAAAAACACACAAAAAATATAAAATCCGATTTGAAAAATGTATAGAATTTATTGCATAAATAACACAAAGATGCTTAACGAACTTTTTCAAAGACTTTAAAAATGAATATTGGTTCCAAATATTAGGTATATAAATTTCAAATTGTAATAAATTAAAACTAAACTCAAATATTTGATATAAAAGCAGATCTTTACATAAGTGTTTTCTCCTGTTTTCTCCCCCCTCTCCCCCACCCCCTCACACCCCCGTCCTCTTGGTTTCGGCATCTGGTTCAGGTGGGGGTCATTCTCACCCTTACCTGTAGTAATAATAATAAAAATAATAATAATAATAATAATAATAATAATAATAATAATAATAATAATTAGGGGTGTGTATCTGCAAGAATCTGGCAGTACGATACAAATCACAATACTAGGATCACGATACGATATATCACGATATATCATGATACTGTTAAAAGGCAATTTTTTTTTTTTTAAAGATTATTTCCTGGAAGAATTGAATTACACCAGAAATATGTACAAATACTAAACATATTTTTATGTCAGAACAGGATCTAATGCTCTATCACAACATTTTTCTAATTCTTCTAGTTTCCAAAGAAACTACCATCTGCCTCTCAGAGTACAAAGTGCTTTTAGGATGCTTCAGATAGCCATTACTTAATAAAAGAGTGTTGAATAATAATAAAGAAGATAGAAACAATAAAGAAAAACAAAAATAAACCTCCGCCATGTCTGCATTTGAATAAATATGTAAAAATATCAATACAGTACTTTTTACTATCAATACAGTATTGTGAAATGAAATATCACGATATATTGCAGAACTGATATTTTCTAACACCCCTAAAAATAATAATAATAATAATAATAATAATAATAATAATAATAATAATAATAATAATAATAATAACAATAAATTACATTTATAAAGCACTTTTCATTCAGCTGAATCTCAAAGTGCTACAGAGAGAAGACAGAAAACTGTATCAGGAATAAAAGACTAGGTGAATAAAACAGAGCTAATGCATTCTGTGGATTAGAATCCGCAGATTCAGTCAATTTTTTCCAGTTTGAAAAAGGACGAAAAATGACGAAGATATCCTCCTGAGACCCAGGCATGCATTTTTGTCCTCTGTAGTGGACAAGAGTTTCACAGCTTTACTTTAAGATAAAAAAAATAACATAATGTCCACTGAAAAGGACATTATATTAAAAAAAAAATAAAAAAAAAAAAAAATATATATATATATATATATATATGAAAAAACTGTTGCATCATGCCGTTTCCAATTAAGGCAATTATTTAATGTAAAATGGTGAAAATGTTTACTTACTGGGTGTCAGTAGGTTATAGTAAGAAATCTAACAACCCCCCCTCCACCTCATTTTCATAGTTTTACTCATGTTTGTTTGCTCTGGTTTCAAATGGTCATATCTCTGGTTGTATTTGCTCCATCAAGGCAAGGCAAGTTTATTTGTATAGCACATTTCAGCAACAAGGCAATTCAAGGTGCTTCACACATGACATTGAAATACAACAACAGGGAAAAAGAAACACATTCAAAACATTATGAAAGAAACATGTAAAAGGTGATTAAAAACAGCAAGAAAACAACACATAAAACCCAAAAATATAAAAACACACATATTAAAGTAAGAGTTGCAGTGCAGAGTTTCGAAGGAGAATATAAAATTTAAAAAGTCAAAAGCCTTTTAGTCAAATGCAGCAGTGAACAGGTGAGTCTTTAACCTTGACTTAAAAGAGCTCAGACTCTCATCAGACCTGATATTTTCTGGTAGTTTGTTCCAGATATACGGAGCATAGAAACCGAACGCTGATTCTCCATGTTTAGTTCTGATCAACATCAAATAAAAAGTGGGAGAGTGTTTCAAGTCCACACTTTCAAATGCAATTGTCCCCGGTGGTCTATATGACCGACTTCCGACGCTACGATGTGTTGAAAATGTCATGTGATTGAGTCACAGGGCCGTGATGTTGGACCCCTAAGGGTTAAAGGGTTTTTAAACCAGTGGTTCCCAACCCTTTTTGGCTTGTGACCCCATTTTAACATCACTAATTTCTGGTGACCCCAGACATTCAAAACGGAGACTTTTTTTTAAATTTTTGCTAAAATTTATTTGTTTTTGATCATGTAATAGTTTGCTATATATGTTGCAAATAAACGTTAATTTTAGAGGACATTTAGTCTATATAATGCATATAATTGTGGACGGAGGCAGTAAAGCCAGGTGTAGATTACTGTACAAAGGGAGAATTTTGTACAGTCAGTCCAAAGGCTGTAAATTAATACTGAACAAACAATAACTCAAACTATGAATTATGAAAGAGTTGCAGCATCTGAAACCGGCCACAATGAACATTTGAAAGAAGCAGTACCACAGTGTTTCAGTTTCAGAGTTTGTCATGTCTTTACCTCCGCCAGGAGGTATTATGATCACTTTGCTTTGTGTGTGTTTGTTTGTTAGCAACTTTACCAAACATCTTTACCAAATTGTACCCACAGATAGGCCTCGACCCTTGGACCAACCCATTAAATTTTGGGCCAAGTAGGCCAAAGTTCAAGGTCAGAGCAAGGTCACAAAATCTACAATTTTCCTATCTCTCATCATTGAGCAATTTTCGAAAATTCATAAAAAATTAAAAACGACTCCAGTTAGCCTCCAATTTGATCCACCCGTAGCTTATAACAATATCTTGTATCTGGCACAAAATTGTCCACATCCACTGTGGAATGTGGACTCTGTGGACATTTCAATTTAACATTGCAAGTCCCATTTACGACACATTTTTCGTTATAACTCAACAAATATTGATTGGAATTTAATATAAGTTGACATACACATGACTGGTACCAAGCTTCAACTTTTTCTGCTGTATGGAACAACCTTGAAACTGTTTAATTTAAAAAGAAATAGTCGATCCACACACGCACACTGTTCAGGTGCTTGGCGGAGGTTTGTGTTCTCTGAACATTTGTTTATGTATTGTGATTGTCTCTCTCAACTCACCATATATTTTTCATTAGTAAGTTCTTATTTTATTTTTTTCAATTACTAGAAATTTCAGGCTACCCCATTTGAATTCCAGGTGACCCCACGTGGGGTCCCAACCCCAAGGTTGAAAAACACTGGCTTAAACCGTGTTTCTGTTTCTGTCGTGTAGATGAAGCTGAACGCTTGCCCACATGACGACCTCCGCCCTGGACGCCACGTACGCTGCCGTCCTGAACCCAAACACAGCCTGGAGGGCCCTGAAGCAGAGATAAGAGCCGACGTGAACAGATAGAACGGCTGAAAGCGAGGCATGGGCTGCATCTGAACGGCAGGCGGCGGACTGGCCTGACCTCCAGCCGAGGCCACGGGACCAGACGCCCAAGGACGTTTAGCTTTGACAAACTGTGTGAATGTGATTCTTCTGTAAGGAGGTCAGTTCAGATGCAAGACAAACACGTTTTTATCTCCTGTTCCGTGTCATACGGCTGTAGGTGTAGGAGCTAAGACGCTGCATGGTTTCCTTTTGCATGATCCCAAGATTTTAACCCTGAACAGATTTTTTATTCCACTGTGGTTGTAATGATGAGAGTGGTGAGACTGAGACCGACTGCCATTAACCCATAAAGACCCAAACATCCACCACCGACCAGAACCATCTACTGGTACTGATCTAATCTGTTTAATACCTGCTGATCCACTAATCCTATCAATCCATGTAAATAATTGGTGTAAAATACAGTTCTTCATCTTTTCATGGTCATCAGATATGACCCATTCGGACATTCAGAGGCTCCATAGTTACCGTGGAAACACCGTCATCTTCTACAAGATTGATTCACCAGTAAAACCCATAGACAGTGGAGGAAATGAACAAAAATGAAGAAAAAAAAATCCACAAAATAATAAGTAAGGGGAAAAAATAAGATAGAAATGTGCTAAAATAAAGTAAAAAAGAATAAAATAAGCCACAAAATAAACAAAAACTGCCAAAGTAATGAATAGAAGGAACAAAAAAGGAACAAAATTGGAAAAATAATAATAATAATGAAATAAGCAAGAAAATGTTGGGTTTATGTTCAATTAATGATACATTTTTCTTCAGTTTTCTTTGTTCTGACATAATAACAGTTGAATTTGAAGGCTTTGGGATGCCTCAGGGTTCTATCCTGGATCCTGTTTTCTTTGTATATGCTGCCCCTGCGTTCCATTTTTAGAAACTGTAACATCTAATTTCATTATTTTGTGGATAATGTGCAAATTTATGCCCCGTTAATGATAGACTTTGCTGAAAAAGTCACTTTTTCTTCAGTTTTCACTGTTCTGATATAACAGTTGAATTTGAAGGCTTTGGGGTGCCTCAGAGTTCAATTCTGGGTTCTGTTTTCTTTGGATATGCTGCCCCTGAGTTCCATTTTTAGAAAAAACATCCAATTTTATATTTTTGCAGGTGATGTGCTAATCTACTTGCCCCTTAAAGTCAATATTAAAGCCTCTGTGCAGATCCTATTGGACTATCTGCAGGGTGTCATCTGTCATCTTCTACAACATTGATTCACCAGTAAAACCGATGGAGTTGGATCAATTACAGTGGATGGGGATACTTGTTTTAGGCTTGGTTAAGGATATATTTAACTGAAAAAGTCACTTTTTCTTCAGTTTCCTCTATTTTTCATACAATAAACATCAACTTTTTAAATCAAATATATTTATGGATTTTTCTGGTGTGAAGGAAAATATACAATACTTGTTCAATTTAGAGCTGAAACGATTAATCCACTCAAAGTGATAAAAAAAAAAAAAAATCATTCAACCACAATTCTCCTGAATCAAAGCTTTGTTTCCTTCATTTCTCTGCTGTTAAACATTGGTTCCACTGTTGTGTTTCACACGGACACTTATTGTGATGCACAAAGAAGCTTCAATTCAGGAAAACTGCAATAGAATGTTTCCCTTCAATTAATTCGAGTCGATTAATCGAATCCTCAATTTTTGCATTCGCTTCAAGCACCTAATTGATTAACTGTTTCAGCTCTGGTTCAATTAAAGACAACGTTTTTCAATACAGGAAACAAACATCAAACTCCCAACAACCAAAACAAAACAAGATAAAAGAAAAGAAAAAAAAAAAAAAAAGGAAGGAAAACCCCCCAAAAAGAAAAGAACAACAAGGACCATTGATTTAATGCCTTTACAGCCCCACATGATACAATAAATGAAAGAATGAGCTGTCACAGGGTTTTTGAGTTGTGGAAGTAGGTCAGAAACAACAACTTTAATCTGAGCTTTTGTGAACGTCTGTATGATCAGTGAATTAAATACTGGAAAATACAGGATTTTTACTGGAAAAATATAAAATATGGAGGATTATTTTGTAATAAATGGTGTTAAATCGCTTAGAAAATGTCAAAAATCCTTTGGAACCACTGTAGCACTGGGTCTTTATGGGTTAAACACATCATCCAAACATATTCTCAGCACCATCGTGACGTTAATGTGATTAAAAACTGACTTTGAACACAGTCAGAACATGTGAGTTGTGTCCAACTGCCCAGAGCTTCCAAAAATCAACCAAACCAAAAGATTGCGTTCAGTTCCGTTCTTCATCTGTGTAGAGTTAGTATTATTTTTGAGTTGATTCCACAGAGGTGACATTGTTGGCAGGGCCACACAGGTTCGTCTTTACCTTTTTGACGCCATGTTATTGATTAATTATGTATTTGTATCTTTTGTCTGTACTGAAGTTTTAAACACTGGAGATTATTTTCTGATCAATGCACTGACATAAAACAGTGTGGATTATGTAGAGATTATTTTCTCAGGATCGGTTTGATGTATTTCTATGGAACATTACTGTGAAAATGTAGGTGTTTTATTTTCTTGATAACACTGGACTTCCTAGGAATGTTTTGTTTAGCACATTTTTTTAAAATAAAAAAAACGCACTTTTCTGTATCCATCTGCTGTAGAGTAGGTTCTTCAGTTGCAGTAATTGAGTTTTCTGTTCATCTAATGCACTGGACTGGACTTTGGAATATTTCATTCTGATGTTTCCACACAGTTTCACCAAAACCAACTGTTTTTCCTTCTCTTTCTGCCTGTAAAAGCCTCTGGTCTATGTGGAAATTCTCACAGTTTTCCCATTTTTTTGTTTCTGGACTCATTTAAGTCATTCCTTCACGGTCTTCAGAGGTACGACAGGTTTCAGAAAAATAGACGAAGCAGCTGCAGTTTTACCATCACTCTTCATTACTTCATCATCATTAGTCGCTTTTCCAACGGACATCTGTGCAGAACTTTACCGATATTTACTAAATGTCGAAAAAGCAAGTGCTTAATGTCGGTTCTTCCATTAAATCCCATTGGTTGAGGGAGGAGGAGAGGGCGGTTCTGTGTTTGTGGGCATTTATTTGTAATACAGCCCTAAAATAAAATGCTTTTTTCTTTTCTACACGACATATAAATTTTGAACAAACATCAATTTGTCAAAAGGAAAAAGCATCTGAACAAATAAATTAAAATAATGCAAAGATTTAGAGACACAAAGCAGAATAGAGAAATAACAATAATAAAAACTTAAAATACACAGATCGAAGAAAAATAAATAAATAAATACATCAGAGTAAGTTCAGTCCATTTATAGAATTTTTTATAAATTGCCAGTGTTAGTGCTTTTTTTGTTAAAGATAAATCCAGTGATTTATGAAATAAAATGCTTAAGAATTGTCTGTGTTTAGAAGTGAGATCGTGTACATGTGTGAATTCCATTGCAGTTTTGAGTGATTTACCAATTTTGTACACCCGAAAAACCACCTCTTGCCAACACAAAAACTTTTCATCAAAAGACAAGAGTTTGGGCGAAATTGTTGTTTTTACATTAGGTAAATTTTTGTGCGCAAGTTATATTCGCGCAAATTGATGGTCAATGGAAAAATGACTTTTTTTAATGAAAAGTTTTTGCGCTTGTAACAGGTGGTTTTTTGGACGTAGCAAAATTGGTATATTGCACAAAACTGTAATGGAAAGACCCTTTATTGGGTTTCCTGATGTGTCCACACAAACCGGACCACATTTCTTTTAAAACTTTTCTTCTTCACTTGCCGTAACATCCATCAACATCCGTTTTTTTTTTTTTTTGTTCATGTGACTCTAGTTGTGCAGAAAGGTCTTTCCATCAGAGTTTCGTGTGATTTACCAGTTTTGCTACGCCCAAAAAACCACCTCTTGCCAGCGCAAAAACTTTTCATGAAATAAACGAGAGATGTTTTTTCCATTAGGTAAATGTTTATGTGCACATTATATTCGCGCAAATTGAGGGTCAATAGAAAAGTGACGATTTTTTTATGAAAAGTTTTTGCGCTTGCAAGAGGTAGTTTTTCGGACGTAGTTAAATTGGTATATCGCACAAAACTGTAATGGAAAGACCTTTTATTGGGTTTCCCGGTGTGTCCACACATACTGTGACATATTTGTTTTAAAACTCTTCTTCTTCTCTTGTTGTAATGTCCGTCAACATCCAATTTTTTTATTCACATGACTCTAGTTGCACAAAAAGGTCTTTCCATTACAGTTTTGCGTGATTTACCAATTTCGCCACACCTGAAAAACCACCTCTTGCCAGCGCAAAAACTTTTCATCAAAAAACGAGAGTTGTTTTTTCCATCAGGTAAATTTTTACGCGCAAGTTATATTCGCGCAATTTGAGGGTCAATGGAAAAGTGACTACTGAGTAAATACATTACCGAGGCTGTAAATGTTACTGTTTGTATTTGTCAGTTTATACAAGGTCGATATAAACACGAGAAAACGGCTGATCGACTTAAATGCATTTGGTCTATGCAGTTGTGCAAATGTTTTTTACATGTTTTTACAGTGTAAAGTACCGTTTCCTTTTGGGCTCAACGTGTCAGCGTTGGGAAAAGTTGACGATTTCCTGTTCTATAAAAAATGTAACGTCCAGATTTCACTACTGCTATGCACCCTGAAACTTTCTGTACCATAAATGTTTCTATTCCCAGCACTCGTTCTTTTAGGGAAACTGTAGAAGAATGTGACTAATATGTTTACGTCCACTTAAAAATAAAACCTTTTGTAATAAACCTGATTCTGTGTTTGCATCCGTGTGTGTGTTCAACTGCAAATCAATCCCAAAATGATCAAATGTGTTCACAACTGTAACACAATCAGGATAAAGGTCATTGTCTTGTGTTTTACGTGTTTCAGATTCATTTTAAGGTGAAGTTCTTTCAGTCAGAAACCGAAGCCCAGTTCCCCATTGTGTCCGTTTTCCCTCCCGTCGACGTCCAACAAACGGATCTTTCAGACTCGCTGGGTTCATTCGTACTGAACTGAAAACACAGACGGATCTGTTCAAACAGGATCCAGCTGTTTGGACAAAGAAAAGCAGAGGATTGAGCTTCTACACAAACATTCTCCATGACTCTGGGCTGTCGGAGGCCTCGTAGAGACCTGAACTTCTGTTAAATAACAATGTCTTATGACTGGATTCAACGTATGTGAGTCAAAAATAATCTGTTATAAAAGAAAGTGGGGAAATAGGTCACGAAATCAACAGGTTTTCACTGAACTGGAGACAATGATTGAATGGGTTTTATAAGTTACGATAAAGTTAGGAAATGTGTGAGTAATGAATGAAGAAAAAGAATAAGAAAACAAAAATTAGAAAAAGAATAAATAAGTATATCCAGTCCAATCCAACTTTATTTGTAAAGCACTTTAAAACAACTGCAGTGAACCAAAGTGCTGCACAGAAGAGTAAATAAACCCAAATAAAAGAATAAAATACAGAATAGATTTAAAGACATAGAAACTGTACAAAAAAGAAAACAGTGCTTTGCAGAAGAAGAAATAAAACCTGAATAAAAAGTATAAACATAGGGAGTTAATAGAATAAATAACCGTACCATTTTTGGTCTGTGCTGTTCTTATCCATTAGTTTTACTGTAGTTTTATTCTTACCATTGTTGGTTTGTAGTTATTATAATGTAAGTTGACGGTTAACTGTTACCATGGTAACACCGCCAGGAAATGTACACTATCAGTCCAAAGTTTGGACTCGTGGGTTTTCTTTCTTTTCATGACTTGTAGTTTCTCACTGAAGGCATCAAAACTATGAATGAACACAGATGGAATTATGGAGTTAAAAAAAAGTGACCTAACTCAGAGCATGTTTTATATTTTAGATTCTACAAAATAGACACATTTTGCTTTTATTACTGCTTTGCACATTCTTCTGTGATCAATCTCATGTCATTTAAATGAGAAGGTGAGTCCAAACTTTGGACTGGTGGTGGACATTGTTTCCATTTTTCACACACATTTTGGTTCTATAATGTAAATACTGTCGAATGAGTTGATTCTAATTCGGTATCGGCATATTTTGTTTATTGTTCTGTCCTGAAGTCTAAGGACAGGAGTGAGGATTTAAAACAGGGGTGTCAAATTCAAATTAGTTCTTCTGCCCGTTTGATCTCCATTGGGCCAGACCAGTAAACTAAAAGCATAATAACCTATAAATAATGACAACTCCAAACTATTTTCTTTGTTTTAGTGCTAAAAAAATAACATTGAATTATGAGAATATGCACTTTTACAAACTACCCAACCAAAAAAAGACAAGAATAACCTGAAAAAACTGAAATTTCTTTAGAAAAATAAGTACAATTTTAACAATTTTATGCCTCTTTGTATCATTTATACATCTACAAAGGCACAAAACATTTAGTAAAAGCCAGAATATTGTTAAAATTGCACTTAATTTTCTTAAGAAATTTCATTTTGTTCAGGTTATTCTCATCTTTTTTTTGATTACGTAGTTTGTAAAAGTAAATATTTTCATGATTTAATGTTTTTTTTTCTACTAAAACAAACAGAAATATTTGGCATAATATTTATAGGCATAATGTAATATTTGTGTTTTTCACATTAAACCAAGATGGATATTTGAAGTCATGGGTTATTTTCCTATTATTTTATTTGAGATCACGTTGGTCAGTATGTGGCCCCTGAACTAAAACCAGTTCAACATAACTGGTTGTTCATATCTTCAGTGTAATTTGTGTACTTTGAAACTTCATCTCGCGGGCTGATTTTGGCCCATGGGCCGCATGTTTGACACCCCTGATTTAAAATGTTATTATGTGAAGTTATTACCTTCACCAAGGAGGTTATGTTTTCATCAGGGTTTGTTTGTCTGTTAGCAAGATAACTCAAAAAGTTATGGATGGATTTGGATGAAATTTTCAGGAAATGTTACTACATGCACAAGGAACAAATGATTACATTTTGGTGGTGATTTGGGGGGCGGTGTCACAACCAAGGTTATTATCGTTAACGAAAACTAACGAAATGACGAAAACTAGAATTGTAAAAGCATTTTCGTTAACTGAAATAAATAAAGACTATAATTGAAAGAAAAAAAAAAAAGATAACTAACAAACTGTATTGTGCATTTACAAAACTAACTAAAACGGATAAAAACTGCAGATAAAATTCCCTTTGCTTTCGTCTTTGTCAATGTCGGACTGATATGAAATCGATTTATTTCAATGAAGCAATTTTAGCTAGTGACACCATATGACACTTCACGGTCCGTCACTCGTGGTTTCCAGTCGTCTTCTGGTCCCCACTCTACCTGGAAACATGGAGACTAAAGTTGGGAGAAAGCAGCAGAGTCCTGTCTGGGATTTATTTGAGTACGACGAAGAAGAAGAGAAAAGATATAAAGAAACTAAAACTAAACTAAAACTAAGCATTTAGAAAATAACAAAAACTAATAAAAACTAGCAAACCTGCTCTAAAAACAAATTAAAACTAACTGAATTAGAGGAAAAAAAAAAAAAGTCAAAACTAAATAAAACTAAACTATAATGAAAAATCCAAAACTATTAGAACCTTGGTCACAACAAGAAGGAGCAGAAACACCTGGTGTGTCCAATAATGAAAGACAGGAAGTAAAAGAGCTGCTTTAAGTTCAAGTATTAAAGGCCTTTGTTTACAGCAAACAGTACAAACTTCTGCAAACTATCAGCAACATGATAAAACACAATAGAAAGTAAAACCAACGCTCAGAGGAGCAACTTATAAAAGAAGAACAGCAGGACACTGCACCAGCTAGCCAAAATGCTAAACACGCAGCTACCAACAGTAACAGCAGCAGCAGCTGTTAGCTAACACTGGCACACATGGACACGTTTCTCAAACCAATGGAAAACCGCATCATAGCAAAACTGTCAGCCCAACGAGACACGACTGAACAATCCAAGACATAGAAGCATCAGCCAACGATACAAAGACCAGAGCGGCCTGTGTAGAACCCACCAGTTCAGCTCAGTCCAAAGGAAAGTTCTCAAGTTGAAAACGGATCAGGACGCAACAATATTTGTGTATTTGGTTTAACGGAGAAAACTGAGGGTCAGCGTCCAAGCTAGAGAGGCCTGTCCCTGTCCCCTATCCCCTGTCCCCTGTCCCCTGTCCCCTGTCCCCTGTCCCCTGTCCCTTGTCCCTGTCCCCTGTCCCCTGTCCCTGTCCCCTATCCCCTATCCCCTGTCCCCTGTCCCTTGTCCCCTGTCCCTTGTCCCCTGTCCCTGTCCCCTGTCCCCTGTCCCCTATCCCCTATCCCCTGTCCCCTGTCCCCTGTCCCTGTGCCCTGTCCTTCTACAACTCCAAAACATACATCGTCCCCAACCACAGCCCTGAGATCTGCAGGAAAACAGTAGCGTATGTCACAGTGAAACCCCACCAGCGAAGATTCAGATCATCTACAAAACTATGAGGTAAGGAAGAATATTCATGTGCATAAGACAGATATGTGCGTATATTAGCATGTAGTTGTGCAAAAAATATAGAAGTGCAAAAAATAAAGTAGTGTAAAAAATAAATATAGTAGTGCAAAAAATATAGTAGTGCAAAAAAAAAAAAGTTGTCCAAAAAATATAGTAGTGCAAAAAATAAATATAGTTGTGCAAAAAATAAATATTTGTAAACTCTTGAATGAGTTCAATCATATGTATTTCATCGTCAGAATAGGAATGAAAAAGTTTTGACAATAAGAATTACAAGCAGGAAATGTATGTATGTATGTATGTATGTATGTATGTATGTATGTATGTATGTATCTATCTATCTATCTATCTATCTATCTATCTATCTATCTATCTATCTATCTATCTATCTATCTATCTATCTATCTATCTATCTATCTATCTATCTATCTATCTATCTATCTATTTTTTTTTACAAGTATTGTCAATGTAAGGCCTCTTTTCTTTATCCAATACAATAAACAGAACATTTGCCTGAGTTTTATACACAGTTTCTTCACGTATTGGTGTGTATTCACATGCAGTATTCATGTTTATGTGAGTTTATTAAACCATGTGGTGACTTTAATGCAGACAGTGAATGTACCCTTAATAAAAATGCTGTTTTTTAAGGGTTACATGTCAGAAAATATCTGAGAGTCTGAGTAAAGTGAGTAAAAACACTGGTTAAATTGAATTATGTTGAACAAAGACTGGAGAGGAAAGTGGAAACTGTGACTTAACATTGAACACAAGGGCCTCAAAGTTTCACCGTTAAAGTTTATTAATCACACAAGTGTCGTCCTTTTCTGTAAAACGCCTCCAGGTCTGTGTTTTATGATCGCAGGAACATGTTGTGACAGGCCGTTAAAGGTGCACAGGCTCAACAGGGGTCGTTCATTTCAGATGGAATTTCATCTGAACAAAAGCCAGACTGACCCCTGAGCCAACGCCCCCTCAGAGGTTAGAGGTTCACAGTCCACAGGCGGACCGGGAGTCACATGACCCACAGAACAGGACCACAAAGTCCACCGCTGGCTAGAGTACATGATCCCATAAAGTCACTATTTTCACTATTTTAAAGTCACTTAAAAACAGCTCAAGATCATCCCTGAAGCATACATGAGTGATTTGTGAGATATTTCAGTGTGTAATATAATTTTTCAGGGGGTCATCAGCGCCCCCCGGTGGTTGAATATAAGGCTATAGTAATGGCTCCAAAAAATAAAATTTAATTCTTCGTTTTTATTTACTCTAAGACAGTTCTAGATAATCACTGAAGCATGATTTGTGATTTTTGAAGTATTTAACAGTGTTTTATATCATTTTTCAGGGTGTGGTCAACGACCCCCGGTGGTATAAGGCTATAGTATGTGCTCCGAAAAATAAAAGTTTGGTCATTATTTTTTATTCACACAAAAGCAATTCTGGATCATTCCTGAAGCATTAATCCATGGTTTGTGACGCATTTAAGGGTGTTTCATAACATTTTTCAGGGGGTCGTCAGCGTCCCCCCAGTGGATGAATATAAGACTATAGTATGTGCTCCGAAAAATTTAATTTTGATCACAATTTTTCATTCGCTCAAAAACAGTCCTAGATAGCATCTGAAGCATACATTATTGATTTGTGAGGTATTTAAGGGTGTTTCACAAAATATTTCAGGGAGTCGTCAGCGCCCCTCAGTGGCCGAACATAAGGCTATAGTATGTACCTGAAAAAATTTTATTTTGATAATTTTTTATTCACTCAAAAACAGTTCTAGATAACATCTGAAGCATACATTATTGATTTGTGAGGTATTTCAGGGTGTTTTATTCCATTTTTCAGGGTGTGGTCAGTGCCCCCCAGTGGATGAACATGAAGCTTTAGTACGTGCTCTGAAAAATTAGATTTTGTTTCACTTAAAAATAGTTTGAGATATTCCCCGAAGCATCGATTTGTGATATAACAGTGTTTCATACGATTTTTTTAGGGGGTTTTGCAGTGCCCCCCGGTGGTCAAGTGTAAGGCTATAGTATGTGCTCCGAAACATAAAGGTTTGGTCATTATTTCTTATTCTCTCAAAATCATTTCTGGTTAATTCCTGAAGCATTAATCCATGGTTTGTGACGTATTTAAGGGTGTTTCGTAACATTTTTCAGGGTGTGGTCAGCGCCCCCCAGTGGTTGAGTATAAGGTTACGTGCTCTGAAAAATGAAAAACAGATCACCTACTGTCTGTTTTGTACCCTGAACATTCCTCCTGTTTGTGTCCTCTGTTCTGCCTCCTTTTCCATCCCCCTACCCCCCCCAGGCTGAGGTTCCCAGGCCGGACCCCAGACCGGACCCCTGGCTCAGCCCTCGCCGGTCACATGTTGACCATCCACACTCGTAAAGTACAAAGCAGTCGTCACAATCAGACAGAATCTGAGGGCAGTGCCTCGTCTCCCCAGACCTCGGAGGAACCAGGAACCAAACACCAGTTCTGTTTGGTTCTGTCTTCACTGTGGAACGTCTGTGGAACGTCTGATCCTGCAGTTCAGGTCCCAGCGGCAGGTAGGAGGTCCACAAGGATTTACAGTTTATATTCAACATGTTTTACCTCTAATCTACTGTTATCCTAATAGAATAGAATAGAATAGAATAGAATAGAATAGACCTCACCATACCTTATAACATGTGCAATATCTGTCTAATGTTTACATTCTTCCATATTATTTTTTCTTTTCACACTATTTATCCTACAATATTTATTTTCTCATGTCATTTGCACTACTCTCATACTATATATACTATATATATATATATATATATATATATTTTTTTTTTTTTTTTTTTTTTTTTTTTTACAAACTTTCGTAGTTGCAATACTTCTATTTTGTATTTTGTATTTTTTCTAATGTAAATAAGTGTCCCTTCTTACTGTCATTTGTTGTGCCTTGTAATTTCTTGCACTAAACTGGAGAGCTCTAGTTTAATTTCGTTGTACTTGTACAATGACAAAGAGATTCTGAGAATAGAATAGAATAGAATAGAATAGAATAGAATAGAATAGAATAGAATAGAATAGAATAGAATAGAATAGAATAGATGTTTATTGTCACAGCAACAATGGAAATTTGTTTGGCAGCAGAAACAGTCAAAAAAAGGACTGAATGAAAGATATCACACAAGATAAATATATATATATATATATACATACAGGGTGGGGAAGCAAAATGTACAATAGTTTGAGGCAGGGATTGAAAGACAGTGTATGACCAATTAATTTATTGAAAGTCATAAGAATTTATTTGCCACAAGAAAATTGACATAATAGAAAATGTTTTTATTCTATGTGTCCTCCTTCTTTCTCAATAACTGCCTTCACACGCTTCCTGAAACTTGCGCAAGTGTTCCTCAAATATTCGGGTGACAACTTCTCCCATTCTTCTTTAATAGTATCTTCCAGACTTTCTCGTAATAGTTTTGCTCATAGTCATTCTCTTCTTTCCATTATAAACAGTCTTTATGGACACTCCAACTATTTTTGAAATCTCCTTTGGTGTGACGAGTGCATTCAGCAAATCACACACTCTGACGTTTGCTTTCCTGATTACTCATATGGGCAAAAGTTTCTGAAAAGGTATGGATAATAGTGTTAGGTATGATTATGACATCAATATATGTTTGGTTTCAAAACAACTGACTTAGTGCCTGCTGAGAAAAAACAACTAAATGTTCATTGTAAATTTTGCTTCCCCACCCTGTATATGCATACACTATTAAATTAACACAAAAACTACTAATATATACAAAAAGCTAACTCTATACTACAGATGGTAAATATGTACAACAAATAATAATATATGCATGGATTATAGGATATGTACAAGGTAAGACTCAGGAAAAAAAGGTGCATTAGATTTCTATTTTCAGAATCAGAATACTTTATTAATCCCAGGGGAAATAATTGTGTGTTACAGATGCTCTATTGAAGAATTAAAAAAAAAAAAAAAAAAAAAAAAAAAAGTAGAAGGAAAGATTTTATCAATACAAAAAAAAAAAAGAAAAAATATTAAAACACCGTATGAAGACAGAATTAGAACATTCTATTCTATTCTATTCTATTGTTAAAGAGAAAAAAAAGTGGTTAAAATATAAATTAATCTCTGTGACACATAAAGTCAGGAATTTTATTCTCTTTAGAAATACAGAAAGGTCTGAATATTAGGAAGAGTTTGATTAAATATAACCTTATTGTAAAAAGTTGGGATGCTACATAAAATCTAAATGTCTCAATACACAACATAGAAAAAACTAACAATAAATCAAAGGTTCTCACAAAGCAAATGAACCATTTTAAGAGAAAAAAGTAAGTAGTTTTTAATTTGATCTCAGCATGTGTCAAAAAGTCCCACTGTGTAGAATTAGCTGTTCTTGAAAACAGTATAAATGTATTATTTATATTTTGCACACTGTTGCAACTGTTCATAGAATATAGACTATATCTAAATTCACACATATAAACTAAATGCTCCTGTTTCTGCACTTCTTCGTCCTCCTCCTCACATGTCCCAGCCTTGACAGAAGCTCTTTTGCTATGTCTGGAACATGTTTTCAGTCTGATGTGAACCTGCAGAAGGACACGCTGGTTCATTCCAAGACGCTGCTTTAGATCAGCCTGTTCAGTCAGAGCAATTAACACCATTTATTCCACATGAAGGAGTCCAGAAGAAGTCTTATTACAGCTTTTCTGGGAGCCGTTACATTTGTGCAGAACGGGTTTTTTCAATTAAACTCCTGCAGACGCTGTGTTTTGGCTGATGATTAATTAAAAAAAAGGATCAGATAAACAGTTAGAAACAGTTGGAAACAAAAATTCCCTCTAGTGGTTTAACTGTTTAAGACCTCGAACTGTTTCTGTGGTGACCAAGTGATTTAGGACCATTCATTCTAATATTACACTCTGCATTTTGTATTTTTCAGTGGAAGTATTTTCCTACATTTAATTTATGGATCATGAGGATGTATAAATCTGAAAAAATATATAAATAAATAATATGTATATATATATATATATATATATATATATATATATATATATATATATATATATATATATATATAAAGAGAAACGTGAAGTGAAATTTTCAGCAAAGTTTTTAGATTAGCGATTCTAAAGTTAAACGTTTTAGATCAGTAGATGCTATCTATGCTAGGTCAAATGCTAAATGTGTCAGTGTGTATTTTGTACTCACTTGGTAGAAGGGTGTTAGTGTAGGAATTTAACACTGTTTATTATGGGATGGTTTTAGTGGATGGGTCAGAATTTTAAAAAATCTTGCAAAAATTCAAAAGTTGTTAAACTTTTGAATTTTGACCAAATACAAATTATGAAAAATACCATGACCTTTTATAACACGAAGTACCAAGTGTGCATAATATGCTTAACCTGATACCAGAAGGTTTTAACCCTCTGGTATTCCACCCACAGAGCTCCTGCCTAACCACTGAAGGTGTATAATTTGCACAGTGCCGCAGTAATGTTTTTTTTTTTTCTTAAACAAAAACACCAAATAATTGTTTTATTTTTTAACCCTTGAAATGCCACGTTTGTGATGTAAACAAACCATATTTTTTGATGCAATAACCACAAATAAATAAATAAATAAATAAATAAATAAATAAATATATGTATATGTATATATATATATATATATATATATATATATATATATATATATATATATATATATATATATATATATACACACACACACACATATATATATTTTATTTATTTATTTATTTTTTCCAATATATTACATAAAAATTGGAGTACTTTATTTTTCATCCTGGTATATGTCAGTGACTAACACCAACATTGGTTAATATGCATTATTATTTTTTGTGGTAGGTCAAATATTAAATGCTAAAATTAGTGCATTTTGTACTCACTTGGTAGAAGGATGTTAGTGTAGGAATTTAACACTGTTTATTATGGGATGGTTTTAGTGGATGGATCAGAATTTAAAAAATCATGGGAAAATGAACAACTTTTGAATTCTGACCTAAAACAAATTGTGTGAAATAACATGGCCTTTAATAACATGAAGTGCAAAGTGTGCATAATAATAATAATAATAATAATAATAATAATAATAATAATACTTTTTTTATTATTAATAAGTGCCTTTCAGGACACCCAAGGACACTGTACACCAGGATAAAACAGACAATGCATAAAATACAAAGAAGTAAACAAATAAATAAAAGAGTAATTACAATATGTAGAAATTAAAATGTCAAATGGAGAATAAAACACGTCCACACAGATACTGGACAGTTAACAGACACATGTAGAGTCCACATAAACATTCATCTGTGTTCTGTTTAACTGGACAAACAGGTATTTTCAGTTTAGAGTCTGTCTCCACTTTAGATTATTTAAATTATACGAACACACAGGAGCATGACTGAGGAAACAACAGCAGTGAACTGAGACCAGGCAGTGGGGTGGGGGTGTTCTAATCCTCTTCCTGCAGCCTGTGTGTTTAAAGATACTACTGTCAGCTGGTTGGGGGAGGGAAGGGGAAGAGGAGGTGCTTCTGTCACTGACCCCGCCCCCTTTGACCCTCCTTCCTCCTATCACTGAGCTCCAAACCTCCACATGACGTCCTGACGTTGACACACCGGCCTCAGAGCTTCCTGGAGGCAGGGGGGGCATGTGCGCATGTGTGGCCCCTCCCCTCATGAGTCCAGCCCAGACTCGGAAGGTAGAAGAAGGAAGTGTGAGCTGAAGGGGAGGGAATGAACACACACTGACATGTGGCTGATGTAACAGTTTTAAAACACCAGAGTGAGCACAATGGACTGAAGGTTCTGGTTCTGAAGACGGAGAACAGAAGAACAGATCCAGGTAAGAAGAAGGAAACTGAAGCTGAGGGATGTGAGTGTTAGTTCACTGTTGGGTTTTTCCTCCAGTCTGTCCATCTGCCTGTCCGTCCACCTGCTCCAATGAATGAAAAACAGCTGATTGGACCTTTAGGAATGAGGAAGTTCTGCTGGACATCAGTTCAGAACCAGAGGAACAGGAAGTGTCATCACGTTCACCTCATCTGACATCCAGAACTAACGCAGGAGTTCAGGGGTCACACAGTCCAAGGTGACTCCTTCAGTTGGTTTGTTTGGTCTGAACCAACATCCAAAACCCAAATATGAACCCTTAAGATGATACAAATCAGAAAAACAACAAACAGAAGAAGAAGCTGCTCCATATATGTATGTGTTTGGACTTTACAGATGTGTTATGATTACATTTACAGGAGGATGAGATGATTATATCAGCACCAGACTGGGTTCATGTCCTTCTAACCTGCATTTGATACATTTATAGAAGTAATAGTAGTAGTAATAGTCGTAGTAGTAATAGTAATAGTAATAGTAATAGTAGTACTAATAGTAGTAGTAGTAGTAATAGTAGTACTAATAGTAGTAGTAGTAGTAGTAGTAGTAGTAGTAGTAGTAGTGGTAGTAGTAATAGTAGTAATAGTAGTAGTAGTAGTAGTAATAGTAGTAGTAATAGTAGTACTAATAGTAGTACTAATAGTAGTAGTAGTTTATTCAGTCGTTAATTATTTTAAACACCAAACCAAACCATCATATCCCTTGTTCCATATATAATGTGACCCAAAGGGTTTAGGCTGAAGTTCAGACTTATTTTGCAGAACCCTATTTACAATTAACACAATGTTTACATATGAAAACAAACAAACAAACAAACAAAAACATTTTCAATGTAATCATTGCTAAATATACAACAGAAGAGAAAGCATGTTTAATTTAACTATCAATTCAAGTATCAATATTACCAATATCTAATTATCTACATTAGCACAGATAGATTTAAAGAAAAGAAATGTGTCTATAACCTCCTGAGACCCAGAACAGTACAGGTTTATGATTTTTTGCATGATTACCTCCACCAAGGAGGTTATGTTTTTGCCAGGGTTTGTTTGTCTGTTTGTTTGTTTGTTTGTTTGTTTGTTTGTTTGTTTGTTTGTTTGTCTGTCCATTAGTGTACAACATAACTCAAAAAGTTATGGACAGATTTGGATGAAATTTTCAGGGTTTGTTGGAAATGGGATAAGGAAGAAATTATTAAATTTTGGTGGTGATCGGGGGTGGGGGGGTGCCACTGATCAGCCTTGGCGGAGGTCTGCGCTCTCCGAGTGCTTCTAGTTTATGATTTTTTTTGCATGAAAAAAATTGTCTTGAGTGAAAACACATTTTCAAGTACATTTTTATTATTTATTAATTATTATTATTTATTCTTATTTTTTAATTGAATGTCCTTTGCAGTGGACAGCTTTGTTTGAACTCTTAAAGAGCCACAGCTATTTTTGTCTCAACTTCCAAGTCATTTTTTTATTGGTCTGTCCCAAGTGACTTATCACATTTATTATAATATTATCTTCTGCATTAGGGTTAATTTTGCAGAAGCAGTTTCTGGGATAATTAATCTTTAAAGATCTATAATTATTCAGCGTGATATCATGAATTGCGTACAGATAACAGGCCACTTTTAATTGGGGTGTTATCTGTACGCATTATAAGCTTTCCGCGTGTATGTTCACGGCGCGTAAAATACCACACAATTAGCGGTTAGATTTGGGTTTAGGGTTAGCGGTTACGAATGTGTTTAGCGGAAATCTTAGTGTACATTGACACGTGATCAAATGGCACTGAATAACACACGAACGGATGAAAATGCGTACATATAGCACGCCAAATGCAATTCGAACTGGCGTGACATACAACACGATTTAATGAGATTGGTCTGAATTATTTCTGTGACGACTTTCAAATGAATTTTTCTCTACATTGAACCTTTCCTACATGATTTATTACCATTTATTATAAAATTATCCTCTGCTTTTTGCAATTTTTCCATAACTTGCACTTTAACTTGAACTGTTTTTGTTAATTTTGTTGCTTGTTTTATTTTTTTATTTTTTTAAACTTAATTCTAGTAAATTTTCTGGTTTATTTTTTTCACACGATTTATTATTTTGTACATAAAAAAACAAAACAAAATAATAATAATAATAATAATAATAATAATAATTTTTGTTCATTTTATCCACTGTCATTGATCCAACGCCATGGGTTTTACTGGTGAATCAATGTTGTAGAAGATGACGGTGTTTCCATGGTAACTGTGGAGCCTCTGAATGTCCAAATGGGTCATACCTGATGACCATGAAAAGATGAAGAACTGAGTAATTTTTTGCTTTTCTTTTTTAACATTATTTATCATTTTGTAAGTTTTTTCTTCATTTTTGTTAATTTCCATCCACTGTCATTGATCCGACTCCATGGGTTTTACTGGTGAATCAGTGTTGTAGAAGATGACGGTGTTCAATTTTGTTCAGTTTGTGGCTCATTTTGTTAATGTTACCTATTATTTTGTTGATTTCTTATTAATTTTCTGTTCATTTTATTAATCAATTTGCCTCATTTGGCTTATTTTATTCTGTTTTGACTATATTTTAGTAATTTTTTGCTTACTTGTTTTTTTGGGTTTTTTTTTACATTATTCATTGTTTTGTAGGTTTTTTCTTCTTTTTTCTTCATTTCCTCCACTGTCATTGATCCAACTCCATGGGTGTTACAGGTGAATCAATGTTGTAGAAGATGACAGTGTTTCCACGGTAACTACGGAGCCTCTGAATGTCCAAATATGGTCATATCCAATGACCATGAAAAGATGAAGAACTGTATTTTACACCAATTATTGACATGGATTGATAGAATTTGTGGTTGAACAGGTATTAAACAGTTTAGATCAGTAGATGGTTGTGAATGTTTGGGTCTTTATGGGTTAAATAAAGCTGTGAAAACTCATTGCTGGGTCTTAGGAGGAGCTTAACCAGCAAACAACAACCCATACATATATAATAATGTAGTGAAAGATCAGAGTGTTCGACTGTTACTGTTGTTGTGTTTCCTGTTGGAGCTCTCCCCTGGTTTAGATTTATTTTACTGTGTGAGTCTGTTTGTGTCAGAACCACATGGTGTTTTGTTCTGGGAGCAGTGGGTTAGTGTGTGAAAGGTCATGTGTCCTCGGAAGGAGGACGGATATAAAAAACACAACCACGTGTCGACCGCTGGTATTTAAATGTACCATCCTGTTGTGACTGCTGGACCATTTTGTTCCTGTGTTTCAGATCGGCTTCATTGATCCCTGACCGACCTTGTTGGCCTTCGTCATGTCACTGCTGACTCATGTCCTCGCCTGCCTCTTCGGGATGGGCTCGTGGGTGGCCATCAATGGGATGTGGGTGGAGCTTCCCCTGGTCGTCCCGGAGATCCCCGAGGGCTGGTACCTGCCGTCCTACCTGACGGTCCTCATCCAAATGGCCAACATTGGACCTCTCTTCATCACCCTCATGCACCGTTTTCGCCCCGGGGTGTTGGACGAGCGACCCGTCATCTACGGCATCGTGGTGTTGGGGGTCATCGCCACATTCCTGCTAGCTTTTTTTTGGAAGCACACGGTGGCGCTAGCAGGGTCTTCACACAGTGTCCCCCTGCTGGTGTTGAGCTTCCTGCTTTCGGTCGTCGACTGCACCTCGTCTGTGACATTTTTGCCGTTCATGATGCGTCTACGACCTCAGTACCTGACCACGTACTTCGCCGGTGAAGGCCTCAGTGGTCTGGTACCTGCTTTGGTGGCTCTGATCCAAGGGGTTGGTGTTGTTCACTGCCAGAACGTCACCGTCTCTGGTAACACCACCGCCGCCGGAACCGGAGAACTTCAGGCCGTCTACCAGCCGGCCAAGTTCTCGGCCCAGATGTTCTTCCTGTTCCTCAGTGCTATGATGGTCGTGTGCTTGGTAGCTTTCGTCTTGCTCAACCATCATCCCGCCGTGGCCCGGGAGAGGAAGAACGACCTTTACTACGACAGTGACCTGGCCCAACAGAAGAGAGAGCAAGGTTTGTCTTTGCACGCCCAGTCTCCGGAACAGAAGCCCATGATTAACCCGTTGGATGCCGTCAAGAGGGAACCTCGCAGTTCCTTTGGGATGGGGACGTTCTCCAACTTCGAGGTGGTGTTTATCTTCGTGGTTCTGGCCTGGGTCAATGCTCTGACCAACGCCGTGCTGCCGTCGGTGCAGTCGTACTCCTGTCTGCCCTACGGGAACCAGGCCTACCATTTAGCCGCCACCATGGCCGCCGTGGCCAACCCCGTAGCCTGCTTTATCGCCATGTTTATACCAATAAGGTACAAAACGAAGCGTCATGCCTGTTTTTAGATAAAACACTAATTAAGGAGACTTTAACTGTGTTTCAGCAGATATGTACAGTCTCAAATCCTGCAGGTTAATGCTCAGGAGTCAGATTTTGTTTTGTCTTATTTAGTTGATGTGGTTATTAATGAAACTTGGACAATGTTATGATGATGAACTGCATTTTTCTTTGCAGGTCTCTCATTTTTATGGCATTTCTGACCATGTTTGGGACCGGATTTGGTGCCTATATCATGGCCATGGCTGCTCTGAGTCCATGTCCTCTGCTGGTCCACAGTCCATCTGGAACTCTACTCATAGTAAGACTCGTTTTACCAACGAATAAAGATCTGTTTTTCTGTAATTTAATGACTGACCTGTTCTTTATATGGACTGTATACATTAGCTGATTAATCAAGTCCAGTAAAACTGGGGCTGGACAATATAAGCTCAGCTTCTTCCTTTTTTTTTTGGACACAAACTATTGTTAAAGAGCCACAGTGACATAGATATACATTGCATGACATTTGTTTTTCTTTTTTGGTTGATTTATTTCCTTCAGTATGTTGAAGTGTCCTGTTTAAATTCATAAATTCTTTTGCCTACTTATGTTTGAAACAAAAGCTATCTATCTATCTATCTATCTATCTATCTATCTATCTATCTATCTATCTATCTATCTATCTATCTATCTATCTATCTATCTATCTATCTATCTTAATTTTTTTTTTTTTCCAAATTTCCATATTAGATTTTTTTTTTAAGGATATATTTTCCAGTGCATCCAATCATGTTAAATAAATGGTGCATTATTGACTCTTCTGATAAAATCACTACATATTACAATTAATTTAGCATTTTGACTTTAAATATCAAAGATTTATTTAAAAAAAATAAATTAATTAAGCACATGCTATATTATTATATTATCCTCTTCAGATCCATGCTATGGGTTTTCTGTCCACGCTTGAGGACAAGAGTTTCACAGCTTTATACAAAAAAAAGCAAGTGTCCACCACAAAAGACATCAATAAAAATGTTTAAAAAATGCATCTGAAAAAACTGTTGATGTTTCTAATGTAGGCAACTGTTTAAGAAAAAAAAAAAAAGCCAAAACTTGTACTTTCCAGGGTCAAGCTGTAAACACTTAACTTTGCGTACTCTTAAATTAGATCTCACACAGGACACAATCAGTCATTTATTTTACATAATTAACTTGTCTTGGCCAAATGGGACTGGATAAGTTCTTGGCAACAAACAGTTTGCAAAAAATTAATGTGAAGCAAAGTCTTAGAGATTAGAATAGTGAATGACAATGAAAGGTGAAGTATAACAGAAAATAAAGAGCAAAGAATTTAGGTAAATATAGAAATAAGATATAAAGAAATGTGGCAGTGGAGTTTTCATTGTAGTTCAACTGTTTTCTATGATATTTTGCCCATTAACCGTTTGAGCCTATTTTTGCCATTTTTGACTAGTTTTGTGTTAATCATAACTATGTTTGTCAGCAAACCTTCACCTGTATGAACTGATTATTATTATTTTTTTTTACTTTAACCTACTTTATTCACATATTGAGCCCAAAATACATAAAAATGATTAAATCACAATTTAAAAAAGATATTGTTTATTACAGTAAAAACCATAAACATGCATAAAGAACAGTTTTGGTTAAAATTCTTGTTTGTGAATCATTGCATCTAGTGATGTTAACTAAAAATGGAAATAATCATTTAAAGTGACTGTTTGGGGTGAAATTGTCCCTAACAGACTGTGGACAGATCTGGACCTTGCTGATTTTGGTTTTAATCCACCCCCTTATTCTCTGGTGCAGGTTCTGGCCTGGATCCTGTTCGTCCTGTCGTTGTCCTACGTAAAGGTCATCATTGGAGTCATTCTGCGAGACGAGGGTCACAGTGCCCTCGTGTGGTGTGGCGCAGTGGTACAGCTGGGTTCTATGGTTGGTGCCATATCCATGTTCCCTCTGGTCAGTGTCTATGGACTCTTTAGATCAGGTGACGCTTGTAACACTAAGTGTCCACTTTAGTGACAGAATACCTCTAACTGTAACACACTGCTGTCAGAAAGTCAAAGATAAATTGCACTTGTTTAGTAACACTGAATTTAACTGAACTGGAGCTTTACATATTCCTACAGTACTTGTTTCAATAGACCAAAGTGCCCATCGTTTATCTGTTACTCTGTGATGTTTTACAGTTTTGATCATGTCAGATGTATATTTCTGTTTTAATAAATGTATCTGGTTTTCTTAACTTCTACAGTCCAGTTAAACTGTGCTGAAGTTTGACCTGTCACAATCATCAGTACATCCATTTTGTTGCTGAGATTATAACTATTGTTAATTCCATTCTCAATTCAGATGTGAAACACGTTTTACTTGAACTGTTTTTACTGGAAGTTAAATTTAGTTTGCTTTTTTTTTTTTTTTTTTTTTTTTAAAGAATACATGGTACTTTTGGCTTTTACAGGTGCCTTTGTGTGAAAGATTTGTGCTTTTTGTGGTCAACATGTTAACATTAAACTGCTCTGTAACTGTTACTACAGTGGAAAAACTGTTCAGCACTAAATAAAATGTGTTTTTGCTGCCTTAAAAACAAATTCTATGAAATATGCCCATAATGTGTAAGAAGCAGAAGCACAAGGTGACATGATCCATCATGTTTTTAATATGAAGACAATTTATTCTTAAGTTTAATGTCTGATTTTTGTATCTTGCACTACTTGACCCATGTAATTTTATTTTGCTGACTTTTCCTTTTTACTTCATACATTTTAACACAAACTACTTTCAGCATCTTACACTTTCCTTTTATTTTATTGTTTTCAATCACAAAAAAAATCGCATCCTTTTTTCGTTTTGTTTTATTCTTGTTTATTTATTATTTTATTTACTTAATTTTGCATCCTTTTGCGTCCTCATTACGCATGACTGACGAAACAACGAACAGGACGTAAGCAGAGTGGAGGGAGATTTGTTTGATGTTAAACCTTTACAGAAAGGACGTTAAAGTTACCAGTAAAATACACTGGAATAAACGGTGGAGCAGCAGAGAAGAACAGGGACAAATGGAAGAAGTACAAGGAAGCAGAGAAAATGAACTTAAAAATAATAAAATAAAATATATGGACTTTACCTGGAGTTTTAATTTATCCAAAATTCGGCTAAAGTTCGGCTAATGCTGACAGAAACCAGTCCGAAGAAAGAGGAATCAGTAAACTTGACTGAGTTTAACTGAGAACCGGACCAGCACCCAGGAAAACCAGAACATCTGTTCACCAGCCCCGCCCTCAGACCCGGGCCAGGACCAGAAGCCCGGTGGGACCAGGACCAGGTGGAACCAGGTGAGCTGAACCTGTTAGCATGTAGCTAATATTTTGACCCTTTGCATGATACGTCACGCTCTGTTCGCGCCGCAAACGAGCGCCATGATGGACGGCGGAAGTACCGGACTGCACACTGGACGGCAAACCGTCTAATATAGAATTTGACCTGAACGTTCTTGTTTTTGTTCATTTTTTAACCCTGCTTTACACGTCCAGCAGTCGCACACACCAGTTCCATCCATGGTTTCAGCTGGGTTCCAGACAGAGCCTGGATATGATGGACCTGATATTACAGATAGAACAGGCTCTGTTTGTGTCCATAGCATATTAGCTCCACCAAATGCTAGCTAGGTGGTAGAGTGGGTTAACTACTATAAGCCACTCTGTTCCAGTGGCTGTCATAAGTAGCCTACAATGTTAGCTGTGTTGTAGTGGTTGCCTTTTTTTTTTTTTTTTTTTTTTTTTTTAAACCAGCTACACTATGTTATATGAAGTATTGTTGTCATGATGCTGTTCCATATGTTCTAGTGGTGGAACTGTACATATTACCGTGTGTAGATAGTAGAAAGGCAGACACTTCAACAACAGAGCTAATACTGTAGGACACTGATGACAGACACTAACATTATTACACAGTGTTAATTAATTAGAGCTGCTTTTGGTTAC
The DNA here is from genome assembly GCF_902148855.1 of Sphaeramia orbicularis. Classification (NCBI taxonomy): domain Eukaryota; kingdom Metazoa; phylum Chordata; class Actinopteri; order Kurtiformes; family Apogonidae; genus Sphaeramia; species Sphaeramia orbicularis. Next base: position 12,239,769 of record NC_043972.1, read on the forward strand.
AGTCTATTTGAGTTTGGATGGCATGCTGGGGGAAACATGTTAAAAACATACACAGCTAGCTAGCTAATGTTAGCTGTATCTTTCCTTTACCATTACGAGATCCATTCCTCTGCCGAGACCACAGTACAGCGACGGGGTAATCTAACCTGAGGCTAAGAACTGGTATCATCCAGACTTTAGTCTGCTTTTAGATCAGCACCTGTGTGTGGGGATACTCCATTTAGAACAGAATGGGACAGACCATGTGCATTAAACTCCGGTAGACTGGAGGACTTTGATAGATCCATAAACACATCAGGAGGGATAAGGTATGGGTCGGTAGCTAGCCCTGCTATCGCTAGCTTCTCCAAATAGCATTCTTTGTATTTTAGTAAGGTGAGTTACTTCGCAGGACAACTCCAAAACTTTATTTTCAGTGCTGGTAGACATAATCTGTCTCTCATTCGTTTGTTTGTTGTGTTGCTTTTACCGTCCACAATGGAACTGCACCTCTAGTCACGTGATAACTGTGACGTTGGTGCAAAGGGTCACTAGCATCTAAAAATACTAATATGACTGAATTATTTCAGAAATAAGGAGTTACCAGATCCATGCACAGAGTAATTTTAAGGTGTCAAATATAAATGGTAGAATGAGCTATTAACAGCCTGGGTTCTTTCAGGTAGTTCACTGTGTGAGAAGGGAGAACTGCCAGCTGCTGACTCCTTGTGTTGCCTGTGGCCTTCAAAAACTCAAATCCCCCTGCATCCCGTAACCTGGGGAAATTTGAAATTACTGTCTCTGTGAGGTCTCCTGGGCCATTTAAGTCACCTGAGAAAGAGTTTTAGTTTATTAAAAAAAAAAAAAAAAAGTCATTACAGTGATCACTAAGATAAAAATATACATTACTGACTGAGGTTAGGTATAGTGGAATTCGGGATGACATTTTTGAATTCACCAAAAAGTCTTTATAACCCTTCCAAGTGAACTTATTCTGTCTCTGAACTTTTGAATACACATGTCCACCTGTTCAATGTTACTTGTACGTATTCCATAATATGTTGTTCTCTGACAAAGTGATGAATCTTAAACATCCCAACCAGTGTCTGACCCACAAATCCACCACTAAATGTTCTGGTTCAGTGACAGTAAGTCTTGTGGACAACAGGGACATTGTTGTCAAGCTATAACTGATGCTCTGGGACACATGACAAGTTACACTGACTTGTTTAGTAGTGATTTACCCACCACAATTGTTAGCTGTTTGAGATGAAGGAATTAAGACTGCATGTTTCTACTAAAATGTCCTGTCATGATATAACATCACTGTTTTGGCAACTTTTTTACATTTAACAGATTTCACCCAAAAGTCACGTACCCCTCACTTTTACACTTGAGAGAATAAAGATCCACTAGAAAAAGAACAGTCTATTCTGTGAACTGATATGTATATTTGAACTTAGGAAAACTAGACAATTAAACCTGAAGTCTTTCAACAGTGATGACATAACAATCAAACAATATACCTTTAAAGTAAATTTGGTTTTCACCCAACCCTGCTCTTTGGATACTGTCCTTTTCCACCTGTTGAGGAACCATCGTAGATTCTTTATTGGCAAGGCAACAAAATGTGTATATGACACAGTGCTAGTACTGCTAGTAGTTGTACATTTTGTTCACCTTCCCCTGGTGTTCGAGGGCATAAATAATCTTGAAACTTCAACTGCAAAGAAGGGCACAGTATGTTTAGCAATTCAAGCACCACCTAAAAAAGTTCTATTTCAATGCAATTGGGGGTGGGGGGCTTCTCTGTTGGAGGAATCCTGCTGGGTTTGTTGGTTGTCAGGGAGAGTGGAGGAGGGGGAGGGTTTAGAGTAGGCGGACCCTGTGGATAGAGTCATTGGTATGTGAGGCATGGTGAACCAGAACCCCCCCCCCCCCCCAGTCTCCTTCTCATTCTGTCCTCACAAACTTTGAGTGGAGTTTTTCCTCTTCCTCTTGTTCCTCCTCTCCCTGTCCTCTGTTTCCTCCTCTGTCTCCTCTTCTCCTCCTTGTTTCCTCTTCTGTTTCCTCCTGTCCTTGTTTCCTCCAGTCCTCTGTCCTTGTCTCCTCCTCTTTCTCCTCCTCTCCTCTGTCCTTGTCTCCTCCTCTGTCTCTTCCTCTCCTCTGTCCTTGTCTCCTCCTCTGTCTCCTCCTCTCCTCTGTCTTTGTCTCCTCCTCTGTCTCCTCCTCTCCTCTGTCCCTCTTGTGTCCGTCTCTTTTCTTCTGCCCTCCTTCTGTCCTCGACCAGTGGAAAATGTGACTGGGGTGGGGTGGGGGGAGCAGGAGTGTTCTCTGTCGGCTTCAGACACCATGAGTGAGTAAACTCTGCTTCTGCTTCTGCTAACGCGTGAATGTCCTGATTGACTTTGTGTCACTGTTTGTGTTTTTTAGTCGGTGCCTCCGTCAGCTGTTTCCTCCCTTTTCTTTAGTTTGGAGCATTCACTGATGTCATTCCACGCATTGGTTTAGTTTTAACGTTACAGAATAAATTTCACTCCTTAGTGTTGGACAGTTTCAGTTCTGTGTTGTGTTCGCCGGATGGAGTCATGGTGGGTTTTAGCTGGTTCTGTTTCTTTAAGTCAGTTCCTCATGATCCCACTGACACAAATACTCTGTGGGGTCGGACCCAGTCCAGTCTGTGGGACTGACACTAATACTCTGTGGGGTCGGACCCAGTCTAGTCTGTGGGACTGGCACTAATGCCCTGTGGGGTCGGACCCAGTCCAGTCTGTGGGACTGACACTAATGCTCTGTGGGGTCGGACCCAGTCCAGTCTGTGGGACTGACACTAATACTCTGTGGGGTCGGACCCAGTCCAATCTGTGGAACTGACACTAATGCTCTGTGGGGTCGGACCCAGTCCAGTCTGTGGGATGGTTTACACATGTGTGACTTCCTTTTCAGTCGGAGGGCAGATACTGCACCACGTTCACACTTTAACCACATACTCTGAGTTTAATGGGAACATCCTGTCGTTATGCTGTTGGTGCGTTCACTGCCCATGTCCACAGTGGGACGTTGGACTGTTCTGACATCATCGTCAGCCTTCTTGACTGGACTCTGCTCCTCATGCTTTCAGTCTATATTTACATTTGAGACGTTCCTGGGGAACATCCTCATGGTCATAGTGCCGGTGGCTCATGGGTCTGACGTTAGCGTCTGATTGGTTCATGTCCCTGTTGATGTGAAGTCATAGAACAGTAGCAGAGAAACCCTAACCCTGTTCAGTGTCAACAAACATGATCAGCAGAATGAATGTAGAACCTGCTCCCACAGAACCACACACTGGTAGAACATGTTCTGAACTGGAGGACAACGGTCCATGTCTACACACTCAGTGTCTTCAATGACCTTTAATCAGAACTCAACACAGAAGGACTCATGTCATTCTGGTCTCCTGAATGTCATTTTAGTTTGGTTCTTATTTATGTTCAAAAGAATGTTCCGCACGTTCTACTGAAGCGTCAGATAGTCGATGTTTATCTGTGTTCTCCAGTTGATTGATTTAGCGGATCTAAAGGGATGAGTGTCCCCTTCCACCGTGGACTTCATGGGATTAATGGTACCAGAACCTCTGCACGGTTGTTCCTGAAATGTGGTGGAAGGGTTGGGCTTAGAACTGTCAGCAGATCCATACAGGCAGTTGAACTAGGTTCATCTCAGGGTTCTTGGTTTGAGATGCATCTTTGGAAGGATAGTCTAACTGCGGTTCCTTTCACAGGAACAGTGTAATAGAATCTCCTGAAATCAGGTTGAGATGTACGCGGATACGGAACACGTCCGACTAAATGGACCTTGGTTCCCACAGCAACAGTAAAAGGAATGAGGCCGTGACTGAAAAGCAGGAACATATGAGGAACAAACCACATGTCATCATTTTTGGTTGGTTTTGGGTTTGATCATATTTTGGAGTTGGCAGGTCTGTGTTCTCGATAGGGTTCTGCAGTTCTATGGTTCTACAGTTCTACAGTTCTGTGGTTGTATGGTTCTATGGTTCTACAATTCTATGGTTCTACAGTTCTGTGGGTCTGTGGTTCTACGGTTCTACAGTTCTGTGATTCTGTGGTTCTACGGTTCTACAGTTCAATGGCTCTACAGTTCTATGGATCTATGGGTCTGTGGTTCTACAGTTCAACAATTCTGTGGTTCTACGGTTCTATGGTTTTACAGTTCTACGGTTCAACATTTCTACAGTTGTGTGGTTGTATGGTTCTATGGTTCTGTCGTTTTAAGTTTTACACTTCTGCGGTTCTGTGGTTTTACACTTCTGTGGTTGTATGGTTGTATGGTTCTCCAGTTGTATGGGTTTATGGTTCTATGGTTCTACGGATTTATACTTCTATGGTTGTATGATTCTACAGTTGTACAGTTCTATGGTTCTACAGTTCTACGGTTCTATGGGTCTATGGTTCTACGGTTCTGTGGTTCTACAGTTTTACACTTCTGGAGTTGTATGTTTCTACAGTTCTACAGTTTTACAACTTCTGCGGTTGTATGTTGTATGGTTCTACCATTCTATGGTTCTATTGTTCTGCAGTTTTACACTTCTGAGGTTCTATGGTTCTACAGTTTTACACTTCTGAGGTTCTATAGTTCTATGGTTTTACACTTCTGCGGTTGTGTGGGTCTATGGGTCTATGGTTCTACAGTTTTACACTTATGCGGTTGTATGGTTCTACGGTTCTATGGGTCTATGGCTCTACAGTTTTACACTTCTGAGGTTGTATGGTTTTATGGTTTTAAACTTCTGCAGTTGTATGGTTTTATGGCTCTACAGTTCTGCAGTTCTATGGTTTTACACTTCTGTGGTCATATGGTTCTGTGGTTCTCCAGGTCTACAGTTTTCCACTTTTGCAGTTTTATGGTTCTATTTTTTTTATTTATTTATTTAGTTACAGAACAGTGTGTAATGGCATTGGTTACAAAGAATAAGATGCATGCACCAGATTTAGCAGACAAGCTAATTTCCATCTGTAGAACTGTACAGTTGTACAGTTCTATGGTTCTACAGTTTTACACTTCTGTGGTTGTATGGTTTTATGGTTCTACGATTTTACACTTCTGTGGTTGTATGGTTCTATGGTTCTGTGGTTCTACAGTTTTACACTTCTGCAGTTGTATGGTTCTATGGTTCTACGGTTTTATACTTCTGTGGTTGTATGGTTCTATGGTTCTGTGGTTCTACGGTTTTACACTTTTGCAGTTATATGGTTCTATGGCTCTACGGTTTTACACTTCTGTGGTTTTATGGTTCTATGGTTCTGTGGTTCTAGGGTTTTACACTTCTGCAGTTATATGGTTCTATGGTTCTACGATTCTACGGTTTTACACTTCTGCAGTTCTATGGTTCTACGGTTCTACAGTTTTACACTTCGGTGGTTGTATGGTTGTACAGTTCTATGGTTTTGTGGTTCTACGCTTTTACACTTCTGTGGTTCTACGGTTTGGGTGTGTGTCTGTATGTCTGTTAAACCAGTTTAAATACTGCAGGTTTATTGCTGTTATTATAGTGTTTTTATTCATAGTCCACTGATATTAAACCAGTTCAAATAATGCAGGTTTATTACTGTTATTATAGTGTTTTTATTCATAGTCCACTGATATTAAACCAGTTCAAATACTGCAGGTGTATTACTGTTATTATAGTGTTTTATTCATAGCCCACTGATGTTAAACCAGTTTAAAGCTGCTGCATGAGGGTTATGTCTGAAAGTAGACACTAGAGGGCGGCATGCACCTGCTTTTCCAACAGTAAAGAAGGTCTTGCGTTACACAGAGGTTTGTTGTTATGATTGTATTTCAGCTTTTTGTCCAAACAGAATGCAGTATTTCCCATGGTCCCACCCCCATATAATTGATTGACAGGGTTGGAAACAGTCAGTGTGTGTTTGACTCCTCAGATGTGTGTAACGGTCCTGATCAGCTGGAGATCATCAGTTCATTGGACGAGCAGCTGCCCGTCTACCGGCTGAGGGCGGACACCATCTTTGGCTACGAGCAAGATGATTGGCTGCACACGCCTGTCCTTCAGCCAGACTCCGCCCTTGACCTGACTGCCGAACAGATAGAGGAGACCCTCAAGTACTTCTGTAAGTCCCCGCCCACCACTGTTATGACCAGCTGATTGGCTGTTTGTGTCTGCACTGGTGTTACATTGAAATAAAACCAGAGTCCCATAAACGTGCACATGCTGCTCATGCACATCCATTGAAACAGGAGTCAAGAACTGAGGTGACGTGGGTTCAATGGTGACTCAGTGTAAAGTGTGTCAAAAAATAGTTGAAGTGTCTGTAAATAGTCTGTAGTCAGAAACCCCGCCCCCTCGTGTCACATGTTCACCTTGACTTTTATGAACGGACAGCCAATGAAACGGTCACATGACCTAAGAGGCCGCTGGTGTGATGATGAAGGCCGGTCTTCATCTGAATGGTGGAATCAACAGCAGAGGGTTCTGCAGTATTCATGGGTTTGTTTGGTTCTTCAATATTCATGGGTTTGTTTGGTTCTTCAGTATTCATGGGTTTGTTTGGTTCTTCAGTATTCATGGGTTTGTTTGGTTCTTCAGTATTCATGTTTTTTTGGGGGGTTCTTCAGTATTCATGGGTTTGTTTGGTTCTTCAATATTCATGGGTTTGTTTGTTTGGATAGAACAGCGTCCAATAAAGATAGTCTCAGGTTTTCCCTCTGCTTCATACACAGACAGACAGATAGACAGCTAGAAAATTAATAGAAATAAGGGAAAAAATGGACAAACTTAAGCATCAAAATGTGTGAAGATACAAAATTATCAAGAAAAAAAAACGGAAAAGAGAAAAATAAGCAAGAAAACAGACATAACTAAGAGACAGATGGAGACAGAGACGTCTGTTATTGATCCCAAACTGAGGAGCTGAGCTTCCTCTGCTGCCTCACACCGTCCAGTATTTACCATGTGATGAATGTGTTTGTCCAATCACAGACCTTTTCAAGCATGTAGGAGGGGTGACTCTGATTGACAGCTGTAGTTACTGATCCCAGATCAGTTCAGTGGTCTGACGTAGAGTGATTTCGGGGTGTGTGGCCTAAACAGGTTCTGTTGTGAACCTTGCATTGGTTGGGTTTTCTGAGTATCATCCTTCTCTAGAATAAAGTCCGCCTCCATCCCTCTTTCGCTCCATATTTCTGGTGTCTCATCTCTGTCGTCATCCTCAGCTTCAATCTCAAGGCTGAGTCTGTTACCATAGCAACCACTGAGAGGGATGAGAAGAGAAGAGGAGAGGAGAGGAGAGGAGAGGAGGAGGAGGAGAGGAGAGATGCTGAACGCTCAGAGGAGGGCGGGGCCTGACCACTGCCTCCTTTTATTGGCTTCATCTAGCCCCGCCCACCCAGTGTGTCATGACTGTCATCATTTCTGCTGCAAAACCCGTGACTGCTGCTCTGAGCACCGCCGCCTGCATGTGTGGAGTGAACGGCATCACTGAGCTGTTACAGAAGAGGACGAGAACACACCGATAAAAGACGGACGACGACGGAGGACAGACAGAGGACAGACAGAGGACAGACAGGAGAGACAGAGGACAGACAGGCGGAAGACAGGCAGAAGACAGACAGATGGAGGACAGACAGACCCACAGCAGGACAGGACGGTGATCTGACAGGATGCTACAATGACGGATGATGACATTTTATGAGCAAAGGAGGAACTGAAGAGACACTGGACATGAGGACACAGTAGGGCCGGTGGAGTGACTGAATAAGGACACATTCACTGAGGGGGGCAGTTGGGGGTGGGCAGAGATGGATGAAAGGACTCAATAAGAACCACACAGATCATGACGCAATTAACAGCACTGTGAGAACGTCTGAAGACACCGGAGGACAGACGGGAACTGCTAAGCATGCTGGGATACGAGGAGCAGACGGTGACTGATTGACTTCATAACAAACACTAACAGAGGCAGACGGTGGACTTCACCAAACAGGAACGTACTGGGATGTACTGGGACATGCTGCAGCTGAGGATGCTGGGAAGTTGTAGATGGTGCAGCTGAGTGTCTGAGTGGCTGAGGATGAAGAGACGAGGCCAGAGGTTTGTGAAGGCCGACTACTACGAACTGGACTGGTACTACGAAGAATGTACGGACGGTAAGAAGACCAACAACACTGACACTGACAACACTGAGCATGTGCAGAATGTACGGAGGGGAAGAAGACCAACAACACTGACACTGACAACACTGAGCATGTGCAGAATGTACGGAGGGGAAGAAGACCAACAACACTGACAATGACAACACTGAGCATGTGCAGGATGTACGGAGGGGAAGAAGACCAACAACACTGACACTAACACCACTGAGCATGAGCATGAGCAGACACACGGTAACTGTGGATCCACCACTGACCAGAGTTAAAGACCACTGACCAGAGTTAAAGACCACTGACCAGAGTTAAAGACCACTGACCAGAATTAAGGACCACTGACCAGAGTTAAAAACCACTGACCAGAGTTAAGGACCACTGACCAGAGTTAAGGACCACTGACCAGAGTTAAAGACCACTGACCAGGTTTAAGGACCACTGACCAAAGTTAAAGACCATTGGCCAGAGTTAAGGACCAATGACCAAAGCTAAAGACCACTGACCAGAGTTAAGTACCACTGACCAGAGTTCAGGACCACTGACCAGAATTAAGGACCACTGACCAAAGTTAAAGACCACTGACCAGAGTTAAAGACCAGTGACCAGGGTTAAAGACCACTGACCAGAGTTAAAAACCACTGACCAGGGTTAAGGACCACTGACCAAAGTTAAGGACCACTGACCAAAGTTTAAGACCACTGACCAGAGTTAAAGACCAGTGACCAGGGTTAAGGACCACTGACCAGAGTTAAAAACCACTGACCAGGGTTAAGGACCACTGACCAGAGTTAAGGACCATTAGCCAGGGTTAAGGACCACTGACCAGAGTTAACGACCACTGACCAGAGTTAAGGGCCACAGACCAGAGTTAACGACCACTGACCAGAGTTAAAGAACAGTGACCAGGGTTAAAGACCACTGACCAGAGTTAAAAACCACTGACCAGGGTTAAGGACCACTGACCAAAGTTAAGGACCACTGACCAGAGTTAAAGACCAGTGACCAGAGTTAAGGACCACTGACCAGGGTTAAGGACCACTGACCAGGGTTAAGGACCACTGACCAGAGTTAAGGGCCACAGACCAGAGTTCAGGACCACTGACCAGAGTTAAAGACCACTGACCAAAGTTAAAGACTACTGACCAAAGTTAAAGACCACTGGCCAAAGTTAAAGACCACTGACCAGGGTTAAGGACCACTGACCAGAATTAAGGACCCCTGACCAGAGTTAAAGACCACTGACCAGAGTTAAAGACCACTGACCAGAGTTAAGGACCACAGACCTGGGTTAAAGACCACTGACCAGAGTTAAGGACCACTGACCAGAGTTAAAGACCACTGACCAGAGTTACAGACCACTGACCAGAGTTAAAGACCACTGACCAGAGTTAAAGACCACTGACCTGGGTTAAAGACCACTGACCAGAGTTAAGGACCACTGACCAGAATTAAGGACCCCTGACCAGAGTTACAGACCACTGACCAGAGTTAAAGACCACTGACCAGGGTTAAAGACCACTGACCAGAGTTAAAGACCAGTTAATGATGTGTTTTCATACCTGTGTCAGAAGAAAGTGATGTAGTTACCCATCCTAATCCTATCCTACCCCACCTCAACTAGGGGGTGAGGGTTAGGAATTTAGGGTTAGGCAGTTAGTGTTAGGGGTTAGGGTTAGGGCTAGGGGGTTATGGTTAGGGGGTTAGGGCTAAGGGGTTAGGGGTAGGGGGTTAGTGTTAGGGGTTAGGGTTAGTGTTAGGGGCTAGGGGGTTAGGGGTAGGGGATTAGTGTTAGGGGGTAGGGTTAGCGTTAGGGGTTTAGGCTAGGGGGTTAGGGGTTTAAGGGGTTAGGGGGTTAAGGTTAGGGGGTTAGGGGGTTAGGGGTAGGGGGTTAGGGTGTATTCCTGAGACTGGAGCCGTTTTCAGCACATGCACTTTCTGAACATGTGGGTTTGTGACTGTTTTCGTCTTGGTCCAAAACTCGTCTTTCAGAGGGAATGTGTTTCCTCTGTTTGTTGTTTCTTTCTTCGTATCTACGTTGTCTCCACCTATGAGGCTTTCACTGGCCCCGCCCTGGAAACAAGTGCAGGTGTGTTAGTGTTTGTGTTGGTCTGGACTGTACCATCTGACTCTGCCATGGGGGGGGGTTGTGTGGGGCGTGGGGCCATCATCAGGATGAATGTAAATATCACAGATTATTACAAACACTCTCATCTGTTGCATTTAGTCTGTTTGTACTGTGTTTGACCTTTGACCTTAAAGAGCCTCCTGTCATTGGTCGGTGATATGTGTGTGTTCACCCCTTTGAAGTGGACTAGGCCATTGACGGAGCAGTCAGAAGAGAGGGGGCGGAGTCAGGTGTGCAACTGATACGGGGACAAATGATTCTCACTGACACAGCAGACGACTGGACCAATGAGACGTACACATGGACGGGTTCTGGAGGCCTGGTCCTGTTTGGACATGGTCTTTACACAGAAAGGAGGTGTGGATTGACAGGTGAGACCTGGCCACACCCACTAATGCACACAGTCCAGGTAGGAGCCACGGCGTTGCACCTGCACCTCAGGCCTTAGTGTCAGGGCGAAGGATGGCGCTGCCCACAGTGGAGGACCGGGTCTGCAACCAATCAGAGGAGGACGGGGAACTGACCCGGTTCAGCAGTCCTGGAAATGAGGAGGAGGAGGAAGAAGAATATGTACGTCTACCAAGTCATGGAGACACCGAAGACGAAGACAAGGAGGAGGAGCAGGTTCTACTGGAAGGTAGAGGTCCATTATATGTCACCTGGTCCCGGTCCTGGTCCCAGTCCTGTAGGGTCTGGGTCCAGGTCTGGATGGGACTATAGAAGATCCAGTTAGTGTTGATGTGAATCAGATGTTGTCAAGGTTTGGTTCCTAAAACCTCAGCAGATGATGTTTGGACCTTGGTTGGTTCTGTCCGACTGTAAACAGATGACCCGGTATTCAGGGCGGAACATTAACTGTTTTGTCCATTCGGATGTGGATGTGAATACTGGTTCTGTTGGGCTTTGGTTATTGGTTCTGCTGTCAGTGTGGATGAAAAGACCCAGTTAATAAAGCAAAACCCACCAGAACCTCTTGTTCTACCATCAGAACCTGTTGTTCTACAGTCAGAACCCACTGTTCTAGAATCAGAGCCTGTTCTACTGTCAGAACCTGTTGTTCTAGAGTCGGAACCTGTTGTTCTAGAGTCAGAACCTGTTGTTTTAGAGTCAGAACCTATTGTTCTAGAGTCAAAACCTGTTGTTCTACTATCAGAACCTGTTGTTCTAGAGTCAGAACCTATATTTCTAGAGTCAGAACCTGTTGTTCTACTGTCATAACATGTTGTTCTAGAGTCAGAACCTATTGTTCTAGAGTCAGAACCTGTTGTTCTACTGTCAGAACCTGTTGTTCTAATGACCGGTTCTGTCCTGTTTTCTTCCTGGTCGTCTTAAATGACTTGCTCAGTATAAAACAGCATCAAAAGCCTCCGATCAGTTTCCGATCTCCAGTTACGTGTTCTTTGACGTAGGTGCGGTTCCAGCCATTCTACCTGTGTCTCAAACTTTGGTGTTTAACACCTTTTATCAGCTGAAATGATTCGTTCCATGAGGGCAGGATCAGATCCTGAACACGGAACTGTAGTTTTATCAGTGACTAATATGGAGGAAAACACCTGCTATGGTTGGATTTCAACAAATGAGGAACTCTGATCCTCTGTGTCTAAATAAGTTTGATCTTTACATTTAAATTGGCTTTGGGTGTAAAACATCATCTGAAAAATAAAACTGGGTTGGTTCCATATTGTTAATTACAATAACAGGTTGTAGAAAAATCCCTGTTTGTGAACTGGTTTAATGTTTGTGTTTATTCTTTAAAGAGGATCCTCATTGGCCGAAAAAAAAGAAGAGGAAAAGAAAAAAAGTTCTGGATACAAAATCACAATCCACAGATCCAGTTCCAGTAAAAAAGGAGAAGGAGAAAGAAATAAAAAACTATTCCCAAATTAGGAACATAAAAATATTAGTAACTTTTGAACCTCAATAGTGACTTGAAATGTTTTTTGAATGTTTTCTTCCTTGAAATGGTTCTAATATTTAAAGGAACAGTGTTCCGTACAGAAATCAGTCTAAATCCAACAGTACTTTTCATTGAATTAGTTTTTGGGTGTGCTCATGTGACTGGACCTAGAGCTGAGGTTCTGGTACCGAAGTGATGAACATCAGAATTAGATCCAGTTGAATTAGTGACAGCTGTAGATACTGGGTGTAAATAATGTTGTGAATAAATAATAACAAACTGGGGGAAAACCTGTGAATAACCTTCAGTCATCTGAGACTAGAACATATTCAGTCCACAGTTGAACAGTAGAACCAACCAGAGAATGTAGAACTGAACTATTTGGAACTTTTGTAACTATAAGTTCAGACTTTGGTGCAGAAACCCAAATAATTGAACAATAATCTACAGACACAACACAGAACATCAGGTGTTAGATAGGTAGAACATTAGGTGTTAAATAGGTAGAACATCAGGTGTTAGATAGGTAGAACAGTAGGTGTTAAATAGGTAGAACAGCAGATGTTAGATAGGTAGAACAGTAGGTGTTAAATAGGTAGAACAGCAGATGTTAGATAGGTAGAACATTTAACATCAGTGATACTTGTACTCATTTTAACACCAATCTGAATCTGTTCATGACAGTGTGTTTCTGACACTAACACCCTAAACCTTTACCTTTTTATCTGGTTTGGTTGAGTAGGATTTTTAGCTCGACTGTGTCGTGGACCAAAGACAATACTTGGTATTTCTTTTATTCTTTTTCCAACCCCCCCCCCCCACACACACCTTCAGAGGACAACTTTATTTTTAGTTATAGCTCCTGTTTAAGTAACAATCTCCAACTTCATATTCACATGTTCATCCATTCCTAGTTTATTTACATATACATAGAGGGAGGGGTTATAGAAACAGAGGTGGACAGAGACAGGACGGGACAGGACAGAGGGACAAAACAGAAGACATTTGGCGCTCATCATGTTCAGGTCCGGGTTTGGGTTTAGATTTGGCGCTCATCATGTTCAGGTCAACAGGCTCCTCCTCTTATCAGAACGATGAGCTGTACATGGATGTTTCCACTGTTCATGTCCACATGAATGCGTCCTGTTGAACCTGACACTGTTGGTTTCCATGGTAACAGTGTGTCCCTTAACAACCCCCTTTACCGGAGCAGCGTCATTAGTGAAGCGTCTGCAGTCAAACAGTCAGTTTGTCTGTTCATCTATGAAAATGTGCACTTTGCATAGACCGACACTTTTGCATTTTGACCCTGAGTGGACGTGGACGAGGACATAAAGGACTGTGTCTGTGTTTGACTGGTGTTTGTGATCCAACTGGCTGGAATGTTTTGTAGAAGCTCAGGTGTTCTCCTTCACCTGCCTGGGGTCACAGTGGTCTGGGGGTGGGGTCTTTTCTGCATCACTGAGGATGTGGTTGAAAAGTCTGTGGGTGTGAATGTTGGAGGAACATAAAGGTGGAAACGAAACCAGATAGTACGGAGGAGGGTCTTATTTATGTGTCAATCACGGCTCATTGACGGTGACCTCCAGCTCAGATTATGTGGGTCAGAAACAAAGAGGTTCTTCTAGTTGGATAATCCTCAGATCCACGGTCCTGTTCCTTCAGGTTTCAGCAGCGTGTAGTGAAAACACTGTGGTTTCAGAGGTGTCACATGACTCCACAGATACAGTGGCTGTCACTGTCACAACTCCATCGAAACCCCTAACCCTAACCCCTGAACCCAACCCTAATCCCCTTTTAGGACAGGAGCTCCATCTAAAACCCTAACCCTAACCCCCTTTCAGGACAGGAGCTCCATCTAAAACCCTAACCCCATGTCCCTGTCCCTAAACCTAACCCTGTTCCAAACCTTAACCCTGTTCCTTACCCTGACCCTGTTCCTAACCCTGACCCTGTTTTATACCCAAACCCTCATGGTTTGTTTCTTTTCCAGTGCTGTGTGCAGACAGAGTCGGACAGATGACCAAGACCTACAACGACATTGACGCCGTCACTCGACTGCTGGAGGAGGTACGACCACACCCACTTTCACCTGTTTTTCCTGTTTCCAGTGTCTCATGTTCAGATCTGCCTCATCCATCATCAGCTAAGATGTTAATAACACAAGATCAGCTTTATTCCCAGAACCTGGAGCTCAGACAAATGTATATTCACAAGAGTTCCAGTTCAGCATTGGTTGGTCTTCAGTTCCAGTTCGGCGTTGGTCGGGCTTTAGTTCTAGTTCTGCGTTGGTCGGTCCTTAGTTCCAGTTCAGCGTTGGTTGGTCTTCAGTTCCAGTTTGGCGTTGGTTGATCTTTGGCTCCAGTTCAGCGTTGGTTGGTCTGTAGTTCTAGTTCAGCGTTGGTCAGTCTTTAGTTCCAGTTCAGCGTTGATCGGTCTTCAGTTCCAGTTCAGCTTTGGTTGGCCTTTAGTTCCAGTTTAGCGTTGATTGGTCTTTAGTTCCAGTTTAGCGTTGGTTGGTCTTCAGTTCCAGTTCAGCATTGGTTGATCTTTAGTTCCAGTTCGGCGTTGGTTGGTCTTTAGTTTCAGTTCGGCGTCGGTTGGTCTTTAGTTCCAGTTCAGTGTTGGTTGGTCTTTAGTTCCAGTTTAGCGTTGGTTAGTCTTTAGTTCCAGTTCGGCGTCGGTTGGTCTTTAGTTCCAGTTCAGCGTTGGTTGGTCTTTAGTTCCAGTTCAGTGTTGGTTGGTCTTTAGTTCCAGTTCAGTGTTGGTTGGTCTTTAGTTCCAGTCCTGCTCCACTTAAACCTCTGTAATGATTTTCAAAGACTTTTCTCTGTGCAGAAAGAGCGAGACCTGGAGTTGGCGGCTCGCATTGGCCAATCGCTGCTGAAGAAGAACAAAGCCCTGAGCGACAGGAACGAGCTTCTGGAGGAGCAGGTGGAGCATGTCCGTGAGGAGGTGAGTGGAGGGACACTACATCCACCGTGGACAGTAGCCTGTCCACTGTCCGCTGTGGACTATTCACTGTGAATGGTCCACTGTTCATCATCCTTTAGTCCTTCGTCTTTATCGTCCTTCTGTCCTTTCTCTTCATCGTCCTCCTGTCCTCCAGCTGTATTGTCCTCCTGTCCTCCAGCCGTATTGTTCTCCTGTCCTTTTTCTTCATTGTCCTCCTGTCCTCCAGCTGTATCATCCCCCTGTCCCTTTTCTTCATCGTCCTCCTGTCCTTTCTTGTCATTGTCCACCTGTCCTCCAGCTGTACTGTCCACCTGTCCTTTCTTGTCATTGTCCTCCTGTCCTCTAGCCGTATCGTCCTCCTGTCCTTTCTCGTCATCGTCCTCCTGTCCTCCATCTTTATCGTCCTCTTGTCCTCCATCCTCAGGTGTCTCAGCTGCGTCATGACCTGTCAATGAAGGATGAGCTGCTGCAGTTTTACACCAACGCCGCTGAGGAAAGCGAGGGGGAGTCGGCCACGCCCACACCGTGAGTCTCTTCCTCCACTTTCATAACGTCGAGACCCCCTTCTAGATCAAACACACTTGTTGTCAGTAGTGGAATGTGTCGAGTGTGTTTATTGTTTATTGGGGATCCCCATTAGCGTCCACCATCGTGGTTTCTAGTCTTCCTTGGTCCCAGTTAAAAAAACATCAAAAACTGATCCATCATTGACAATAAATACAGTAAAAAAATAAATACAGTAAAAATAAATGCAGTAAAATTACAGCAAAAATAAATACAGTAAAAATAAATGCAGTAAAATTAAATACAATAAAAATAAATACAGTAAAATTAAATTGAGTAAAAATAAATACAGTCAAAATAAACGCAGTAAAAACTAATTGGATGTGTTAACTGGTATTTACAGTTAATACATCCAGTTAGTCCAACTGTCACATATGGTTGACCCTAGAGTTTAGTGTTGTTTTAACTCCATGTAAATGAGGTGAGTCCTTCAGCCTTTTTGGTGTCATGGACCTGAATAAAACCCACTTTTGTAGTGAATTAGTTCTGGGCTTACTGACCAAATCCAACTCTGTGTGTGTGTTTGTGTGTCAGTGTGTGTGTGTGTCTGTGTGTGTGTGTACAGACAGACACAGACAGATGAAAACATAATGTTGAATAAATGAAAGCACGCAGTGAAGTTGATAAATAAAATAAAGTTGCTGTGGTTTCATTCACTGAAGCTTTTCTTCATGGTCGTTTGCAGCGTTCGACCAACTGAACCAAATGTCTCCGCTCCAACGTTTTTCCCTCTGGATTCTTTGCAAAAGAAACTCAAAGATCTGGAGGAGGAAAACAAATCCCTGCGATCCGAGGTAAAACCATTCTGGTCATAGTCAGGTTTTTACTTTGGTTAATTAGTGTGAATTATGTGGTTTTAACTGCACTGTCCAGGTTAGTGGGTTAGTTTAGGGTTAGTTCTGGTTAGTGGGTTAGTTTAGAGTTAGTTCAGGTTAGTGGGTTAGTTCAGGTTAGTGGGTTAGTTTAGAGTTAGTTCAGGTTCGGGGGTTAGTTTAGGGTTAGTTCAGGTTAGTGGGTTAGTTTAGAGTTAGTTCAGGTTAGTGGGTTAGTTTAGGGTTAGTTCAGGTCAGTGGGTTAGTTTAGGGTTAGTTCAGATCAGTGGGTTAGTTTAGGGTTAGTTCAGGTTAGTGGATTAGTTTAGGGGTTAGTTCAGGTTAGTGGGTTAGTTTAGGGTTAGTTCAGGTTAGTGGGTTAGTTTAGGGTTAATTCAGGTTAGTGGGTTAGTTTAGGGTTAGTTCAGGTCAGTGGGTTAGTTTAGGGTTAGTTCAGGTTAGTGGGTTAGTTCAGGTTAGTGGGTTAGTTTAGGGTTAGTTCAGGTTAGTGGGTTAGTTTAGGGTTAGTTCAGGTTAGTGGGTTAGTTTAGGGGTTAGTTTAGGTTAGTGGGTTAGTTCAGGTTAGTGGGTTAGTTCTTAGTTGTTTTTTACCCTTGTGTTGGATGTTTTTTCCATTTTCCAGGCTAGTCATCTGGAGACAGAAACCATGTCGTATGAGGAGAAGGAGCAGCAGCTGGTCAACGACTGCGTCAAGGAGTTACGTGAGTATCAACCACAGTCCCATCAATACCATCGGCCTCGTCTCTGAACTTGTCTCTGAACTCATCTCTAGACTCGTCTCTCACCTCGTCTCTCTCACCTCGTCTCTCTAAACTTGTCTCTAGACTTGTCTCCAGACTTGTCTCTAGACTCGTCTGTAGACTCGTCTCTCACCTTGTCTCTCTAAACTCGGCTCTAGACTTGTGTCTAAACTTGTCTCTCATCACGTCTCTAGACTCATCTCTCACCTCGTCTCTCTAGACTTGTCTCCAGACTCGTCTCCAGACTCATCTCTAGACTCATCTCTCACCTCGTCTCTAGACTCGTCTCTCTAGACTCGTCTCTCACCTTGTCTCTCTAGATTTGTCTCCAGACTCGTCTCTCACCTCGTCTCTAATGTCCTCCCAGGTGATGCCAACCTGCAGATTTCATCTCTTGCTGATGAACTGAACAGAAAAACTGAAGACGCGTCGCGGCAGCAGGAGGAGATCACCCACCTGCTGTCACAGATTGTAGACTTGCAGAAGAAGGCCAAGCTGGTAGGACGCTGTGCTTCATTGATCCATGTTCTGTCAAGAACCTCAGCTGCAGGTTCCGCTGGTTTTCAGTTGATATGTGTTTGTGTTTTTCAGTACGCTGTAGAGAACGAGGAGCTGACGCAGCATCTGGGAGCAGCTAAAGACGCCCAGCGCCAGCTGACGGCCGAGGTGGGACCAGGACAGCATTCACAGCAGCCTGATATATACAATACACAGATACATACACTACATGATATATGTAGTACACAGATGAGGAGACTCGTTAGACCTAATAAATGGATGAATGTGAAACACTAACATTCAGATGTTCCACCTCTACAACCTACAAACATCACATCTCAAACCCAGAGAAATCCACTTCAAACCTTTATCTGCATTCATTCTGTGAAGCAGGGGTGTCCAACCCTGGTCCTCCAGATCTACTGTCCAACCCCAGTCCTCCAGATCTGTTTTCCTGAATGTTTTAGATGTTTCCCTCTTCCAGCACACCTAACAGGTCATTATCAGTCTTCTGCAGAGGTTGATGATAGGCTGATCATTTGAATCAGATGTACTGGAAGAGGGAAACATCTAAACATGCAGGACAGCAGATGTGGAGGACCATGGTTGGACACCCCTGGTCTAAAACATGCAGGACAGTAGATCTGGAGGACCAGGTTGGACACCTCTGCTGTAAAGTAACACAACTGTTTGTGTGTTTGCGTTTCATGCGTCGTCTTTGGTTGTGTTTTTCAGCTGCGAGAATTTCAGGATAAATATGCAGAATGTATGGAGATGCTCCATGAGGCTCAGGAGGAGCTGAAGAACCTGCGAAACAAAACGTTACCGCTCAGCACATCGCGGCGTTTCCATTCGCTGGGTCTGTTCCCGATGGTGAGTGAAGGAACCGAAGCTCTTGACACTGGTTTGAAATGTGTCCCATGGTCTAAAGCCCAGGTTTGATCTGTTCAGGACTCTTTAGCCGCAGAAATAGAAGGAACCATGAGGAAGGAGCTTCAGATGGACGATCCAGAGGTAGAAGAACAGAGGTAGGTGTGGAGGACCCCCCCGTCAGAGACACCAGCTATAAACCTCCAACAGTTGACCCCCCCCTCCATCAGAGACACCAGCTATAGACCTCCAACAGTTAACCCCCCCATCAGAGACACTAGCTATAGACCTCCAACAGTTAAAGCTATACCGTATGATGTGGCATTTTTACACTTTTCTTTTGTCATCTTAAAATGCTCCTAATAAGCGTGTGTCAAACTAAAATGTAAAAGACATCCACCAGGTATTGAAACTCAAAAATGTTTAATTCTCACATATTGCTCATATTTCTGATAAAATTCTGACCAATCATTTTATTCATCCGAATGAAACAATTGGCCGAACCTGACTGAGCCTCCTGTCAATCATCCATTACGGCCGTCCAGCATCCAATCCATTATCGCCGTCTCCCCATCTGATTTGTGTACCTCTGAATCTGACGCTTCACTCGCGCTGCTACTCCTGTCACTGACCACAGTCTACTGTCTAAGAATGTGTTTGGATAGGACTGAAATGCACATGTGGAAGGGAAAAAACAGATTTATTAACAGAAACAACAACTGAGGGGAACAAACAGGAGTATGATGAATGGAGGATGGAGACAAAAGTCCGGAAGTCTGGTGTACTGGACTAAACAGACAGGTCTATACAAAGGTCAGCTTTTATGACCGTGGGACTCATACAGGTATATGTACTTGGTTTCACACCATGCAGGATGATGTAGGATGATAAATGTATGGACTATGAAACCTCAAATGTCCACGGAAAATTTGCGGAGGCCGCGCATTCATAGTGCGCGCGCCCATCATCTGGGCACCTCATCAGCTAAAGACACTGACCCAGCACTGCAAAGACCACACCCTTTAATTCAGGGTCTACTGATGGAACAGGGGCTGCGGCAGGTGGATGATGTGTCTGATTACTGAGGGAGGGGTCCGTGGACACGCCAAAGTGGACCGGACCTCCGCTTCCACCACACGCATCAGGTAAGAGAAGGGAGCGTCAGAGCTCAGCGACGCTGAGGGATTTACATGCAGTTCTATCAGACCAATATCCCCTGCGTCAAATAGTGCCGCTACGGGGCTCTGACCATGCGTCGATTTCTGACGACTTGGGATGAGACTGTGTTGCTCAGGCAGGGGGAAGCAGGCGGGGCTTTGGAGGGAGGCGGGTTGTTCATGTTCAAACTTTTACCAAGTGCTGTGAGAAATGCCACATCGGTAGGAATAGCTTTAACCCCCCCATCAGAGACACTAGCAACCTATATGTAAGATACATAGACTTAAGGTTAATGTAGGTTAGTTAAGGTTAGTGGGTTAGTTAAGGTTAGTGGGTTAGTTAGAGTTAGTGGGTTAGTTAGAGTTAGTGGGTTAGTTAAGGTTAGTGGGTTAGTTAGGGTTAGTGGGTTAGTTAAGGTTAGTGGGTTAATTAGGGTTAGTGGGTTATTTAAGGTTAGTTAGGGTTAGTGGGTTAGTTAAGGTTAGTGGATTATTTAAGGTTAGTGGGTTAGTTAAGGTTAGTGGGTTAGTTAGGGTTAGTGGGTTAATTAAGGTTAGTGGGTTAGTTAAGGTTGTGGTTATTTAAGGTTAGTGGGTTCGTTAAGGTTAATGGGTTAGTAAGGGTTAGTGGGTTAGTTAAGGTTGTGGTTATTTAAGGTTAGTGGGTTAGTTAAGTTTGTGGTTATTTAAGGTTAGTGGGTTCATTAAGGTTAATGGGTTAGTTAGGCTTAGTGGGTTATTTAAGGTTAGTGGGTTAGTTAACGTTGGGGTTATTTAAGGTTAGTGGGTTCGTTAAGGTTAATGGGTTAGTTAATGGGTTTTTTGTACGCTGCGTTCTTCAGACTCCATCCCAAGAGGGTTTTCCAGACCGTCAAGAACCTGAACCTGATGCGTCATCAGCGTTCGTCTCTTGCCCCCTCCCCCCTCAACATCCCAGGCTCCAATCAGACGTCGTGTTTCACCTCAGGTCGCTCCAGCAGAGCAGGCACGCCACGCTCCAACTCCATATATGGTAGCGAGACAGGTAGTGGGATGATCCTGGACAACCGGAGCAGCACAATCCTGGAGATCTCAGATGATGGGTGAGTACGGGAGTGTGGGGGGTTGCATCCCTTAAGTCATATTAACAGGTGGAGAACCCCAGTGGGAACAGACCCATCTGTGTGTTGGAGGACAAGCCTTCATGTCTGTTTGGATTCATGTGTTTTTCCTTAAAGTCTGGTCTTTCTTTGTATTGTCTGAATGTGGATGGAACCAGTCAGCGTCTCTAACGCTGTCCTCTGTGTCTTCTGGTCTACCCCAGGTCAGAGGACTCAAACAAACGTCCCCCCGGGACCCCCGGGACCCCCGGAACCCCCGGCACCTCTGACCTGGAGGCGGCCCTGCGACGCCTGTCTCTGCGCCGTGACAACTACCTCTCAGAAAAACGCTTCTTTGAGGATGAGAGGGAGAGGAAGCTGTCATACCTGTCCAAAGAGGAGGAAAAAGGAGGGGAGGAGGGCAGCAGGGGCCCAGGGACCCCCACCGAGAGCCTATTGTCACTATGTACCCACCCCTCCTTAGGGAGTGTGTGGTCTGGCTACACCTTCGCCACAAGGTCCTACCTGCCTGAGAAACTGCAGATAGTGAAGCCGCTAGAAGGTCAGTGACCCCCCCCAGACTGTCCAGAGTGTATATATGACACTTGTGTGTCTCTGTGTCTGTGTGTCAGTTTTGTGTCTGTGTGTCAGTTTTGTGTATGTGTGTGTCTGTTTTCTGTGTGTGTGTGACTGTGTGTGTGTGTGTCTGTTTTTGTGTGTTTGTCTGAAGGTGTGTTCTGAGCATGTGTGGTGTCATTCCAGGCTCTGCCACCCTCCATGCCTGGCAGCAGTTGGCCCAGCCCCACATGGGCGCTTTGCTCGACCAGCGGCCGGGCGTGGTCACCAAAGGCTTCCGTACGTTGGCTCATGAGCAGGAGCAAGAGGCGTGGCCTCTGGACCAACCAGAGGAGGACGAGGCATCATGTGACTCGTTTGTGGGTGTGTCTGGTGAAAGCTGTGCCGTCATGGATATGTGGCACGCGACGTCCACCCCGTACAGCACCGGTACAGACAACAGCCAATCAGAGGCACCGCAGGGGAAAGATGGGTGTGGCTTGGACATAGATCTCCCTTCCTGCAGCCCCGCCCCTTCCTGTCCTGTACCGTTATCCTCAGAGATGAACAGACATGTGGACCTGAAGGAGCTCCAGACCCTTGAACCCGGATCAGTGGACTGTATACCTGGTGAGGGAGCCTCTGAGCGGATTTTAACCCCCCCTCCATGACCTTGGAGGAAAAGGGAAGGGGGGGGGGACTGGGAGGGGCATTGACTGGACACCTCACACCCCAAATATGA
Source organism: Sphaeramia orbicularis (assembly GCF_902148855.1). Lineage (NCBI taxonomy): Eukaryota > Metazoa > Chordata > Actinopteri > Kurtiformes > Apogonidae > Sphaeramia > Sphaeramia orbicularis. The sequence continues at coordinate 12,261,926 of NC_043972.1, forward strand.
CAGCAACAAGCTCACACACCCCAACACCCATCAGCTGCCTTATCAACTTATCAACCACCCATCAACCCCCTCATCCACCACCCATCCACCCCCTCATCAACCCCCCATCCACCCCCTCATCCACCCCCATCAGATCAGAATTCATCTTTCTATTTTTATCCACATCACTTAAATCTTCTCTTTTCTTTTCAACTCTGCAGTTTCTCTTTATTTCCATCATATTCACTCATATTCTCACCTGTCTTCTGTCCTCTGTTGTCTATCCCTCTGTGTCCCTCTAACGTCTGTCCTCCTTCTCCTCCTCTAGTCCACTTCCCGGGGAAGTGCCTGTCTCACACCAGCTCCACCTACACCTTCACCACCTGTCGGATCCTCCACCCCTCAGACCAGATGACCTCCATCTCCTCCAGGTAAATGAACCCTCTTTAAAATCTGGATGTTCAAGTGTGTCTTTGAGTCCTTCAGGTATAGAGTTGATGTGTCCGCCTCTGTCCAATGGACACATTCTCTCACTGTCCCCGCTGTCTGATTGGCCCAGCAGATCATGTGATGAGGAGGCGGTGCAGTTGTATCATATGGTTGTCACAGCCGGCGTAGAACAGAACCACTGAGTCGCCCAGTGGGCGGGTGAGGAACTGCATGAGGTGAAACCATCAGCAGGTTCTAGACGTGCCCAGAAGGGAAGAATGATGTGTGTCAAACTATAACGCAACTAAACTACAGTTAAACTAGAGATCAACTAAACTGCATTTAAACTACAGGTCAACTAAATTACAGTTAAACTACTTGTCAACTAAACTACAGTAACTACAGGTCAACTAAACTACAGTTACACTACAGGTCAACTAAATTACAGTTAAACTACATGTCAACTAAACTACAGTAACTACAGGTCAACTAAACTACAGTTACACTACAGGTCAACTAAATTACAGTTAAACTACATGTCAACTAAACTACAGTAACTACAGGTCAACTAAACTACAGTTACACTACAGGTCAACTAAATTACAGTTAAACTACATGTCAACTAAACTACAGTAACTACAGGTCAACTAAACTACAGTCACACTACAGGTCAACTAAATTACAGTTAAACTACATGTCAACTAAATTACAGTTAAACTACAGGTCAACTAAAATAAAGTTAAACTACAGATCAACTAAAATACAGTTAAACTATAGGGTCAACTAAACTAAAGTTAAACTACATGTCAACTAAACTACAGTAACTACAGGTTAGCTAAACTACAGTTAAACTACAGGTCAACTAAAATACAGTTAAACTACAGATCAACTAAACTACAGTAACTACAGGTCAATTAAACTACAGTTAAACTACAGGTCAACTAAACTACAGTAACTGCAGATCAACCACAGTTCAACTACGGTTCAGCTAGGGTTCAACTATGATTCAACTACAGAAAAATTACAGTTCAACTACAGTTCAATTACGGTTCAACTAGGGTTCAACTACAGTTCAAGTATGGTTGAACTACAGTTCAACAACGGTTCAACTCCGGTTCAACTATGGTTACACTACACTTCAACTGCAGTTCAACCATGGTTTAACTACAGTTCAACTACTGGTTCTGTACGTTAACGTCGGGGTGTTCACAGCTTGTCTTTCTAGTTTTCCTCCAGTCTTCCTCTTCCTAACTCTAACTCTCACTCTAACTCTAACACATTAAACCCTGTCGCTGACCAGAGCATGTTTGGTCACTGTCCAGGTTTAGAATCAGAGGTCAAAGGTCATGGACTCAGCAGGACCACAGCAGTAACCCCTCCCCCTTTCATTCACTGGCCCAGATTCAGAGCCTGTGACTGATATTGAATGATAACATGTTTGTTTTTGTGTCAGTTGTTGTAGCTAATGACTTAAACTCTGCCTGATAATAGAACTGACACCCCCCCGCCTGCCCTTTCTCATCCTCTTCTTCCTCTGTCTTCTCTCTCCATGTCTAGCTCGGCCGTGGCCTCATGTCAAAGCAGCATGGGTTTGGCCACGCCCACTGCTGCCACTCCCCCTGTGCCATTCTCAGCCCCGCCTACGCCCTCCTACACCCCCTGCGTCACCCCCCGCCGCCTCTCCCTGTCGCTGTCCCTGGCCGAGTCCTCCACCAACCTGAGGGACTCCACCAAGACCACCAGCACCTCCTTGGGCCTGGTGCGCCTCCTGCTGGAGCGCGGCATCTCTGCGTCGGTGTATGACCCCCGCAGCTGGGACCGCGGGTTGGACACCGGCGGGGCATTGACCTCGGTGGGCGGGGCACTGGCGCAGAGGCGTGTTCGGCATGTGGACGCCGAGGGCAGGCGGAGGCTGAAACGCCCGGACACCCTCCTGCTGCAGTTCACCTCCCCCCCCGACTCCCCCCCCACCTCCCCTCACTCATGCTCCAGCTCTGCCTCCTCACGGCCAGTTTTCCAGTTCAGCCCATGTCTGGACGAGGCGCCGTACCGTGACGCCTTTCTCGCCTCAAAGCCGGCGCGCACCATCCTGAGGGAGGTGCTAGGGGAGGCGGAGAGGGAGCGAGGAGCCCCACCCCCTGATGACGACGGACAAGCAGAGACATTGAACCTGGGCCTCGTGGACAAACTGAAACGTTTCCGCACCTTGACGCAGCAGTCAGCTTCGGGCTCGCCGGGGGGGGCGCTGCTGGCCTCGTTGAGCTCCACTGGGCTGGGGGCGGGGCTACCGGGGCTCAACGCAGGCCTGAGGAGGAATCGCAGCTATCCTGCCATGGTGGGGGCCAGTATGGCTATGAAAGACCCAGGAGGCCCCCCAAGCACAGAAATACTTATCCCCCACACCCCCCCTCCAGAAATGGACAAAACGCACATGAATGCGGTCAAACTCAAACTTCAGACGGTTCAATCAGAGGATACCGTCAGATCACGGACAACGATGCAAACGCCACCAAAACAACGACTGCTGGCAGCAGCCAATCACAACCAGACCTGGACGTAAACAGGAAGAGAATCAGCCAATAGCACGGTGGAGGGGGAGGGATCGACCAATGTGTCTCCAGTAGAACCAAACAGGAGAACGGTACTGAACGGAACCTGGTTCAACCCTGACCCTGTACCAAGGGATCAGCACCCGTTCAGTCCATGACCCCTGTGGGTCTTAGGTCGACCTCATCCAGGTCCAGGTCCAGTTTTCACTTACGACGTTTTCACTGAATAAAAAAACTGTGAAACCAGTGAAATAATGAAGACGCTTGTCTGCGTCACAATTCAAACCAAATAATTTATCACTTTAAAAGAAAAAGAATAAATTAAAATATTGAGGATTAGATTCAGAATCAGTTGAGCCCTGGTCCAAAAGACACATAATTAACTGAACAGAACCAGACCTGTTTCAGACCCGGGTCAAACCAGGTCCCGACGTGGTTGAAACCAGGTCCGGACCCGGTTCAGATGTGGTCCAGACCCACACCCACTGACCTGTCTGGTCATTGGTATCGGGTCCATCTGGTCTCATCCCATCTGTGCGGCGCTGAATAACCTGGTGTGGGCGGGTCCAGTGATGATGAGGATGCTGCCTTCGTCCTTTAAACTGAAGATGCTTTTTATGCAAAATACTGAGTCATGTGACCTTTAAAGGACCAGTCCGACGACAGCGCTGCACAGATAATAATATATATATATATATATATATATATATATATATATATATATATATATATATATATACATGATAGAATAACCTTTGAATTTACTCTGAGCTTTAATGAACATCAGTGTTTCTCAACCGTTTTTGAAGAAACGCCCCTTTACAGACACCAGTGGTGTCCCAGTGCCCCTGTTGAGAAACACTGATCTACATGATCAATGCATTAAATACAAGAAAATACAAAATTTACACTGAACTAATGCAAAGGTCATGGGTCAGAGGTCAGGGGTCATGGGTCTGTATCTGAACCTGGACTGGACCTTGAAAGGTCTTTCAACGTGCTCTGTGTGCTTGAATGTTGTTTTGTGCCTAAACCCGGTTGAACTTGCTCGGACTCCAGCTCTGGTCCAGGTTTGGGACTTTGATCTGTCATGTTTCTGAGTCATCTGCTGTACATGAGGAGGTATTTTCTGTTGAATCCGCTGATGAACATGGGCTGTTTTCTCTGTTTCCAGGTGAGTTTTAACACCTTTAAATGATGCCCGATAAAACACTGTGAGTACAGACAGGGACAAGACACAGAAGAAGAGGAAGGGAAAGGATGCCGCCTCTCAGCAGGTGTCCATATTGGTCCAGGGTTAGTGTTAGGGTCAGGGTAAGGGTTGGGTTACAGAATTAAATCACCATATATCTGCAAATTTGAGAAGTGATGTTTTATGTCTTCATTGGTTCCGAATGTCAGACTTGTATTTATGACCGAGCTGCACTAAAATGATAGAGAAAAGTATCTTTTGTCCATAAAGTCGACTTTATGTAGAAAATGTAATGCACATATAAGCACTGAAGGAAGTGTCCCATAGGTTAAAGGCCCCGCCCCTGTACTGCAGCTGTATCTATTGTTCTGTCCAAACCTGGACCACATGGACCTGTCCACACTTCTGTTTCCAAACTTATACAAACAGGCTGTTGGTGGACATTCATGTGTGACTATAAAGAATAAAGAATGATGACCTGGGCAACCATGAGAACCTACACAGACTTCTCAAATTTGCTAATCTATGGTGATTTAATTCTGAATGCATCTTGGCCCCACCCCCTTCTGACATTCATTCATTTAAAAGGAGCACTTTCCCGTCCCAAGATGGACGCACCATGAATGCATTTGTTCCTACAGAGCACAGGTGTCTAACATACGGCCCGGGGGCCAAAACCGTCCTGCCAAAGGTTCCAATCCGGCCCGCAGGATAAATTTGCAAAGTGCAAGTTAGGGCATCAAACTCAAAAATAATATCATAATAACCCGTAAATAATGACAACACCAATTTTTTTCTCTTTGTTTTAGTGCAAAAAACAAATTATTAAAATGTTTACATTTACAAACTAGAAGCACTCGGAGAGCGCAGACCTCCGCCAAGGCTGATCAGTGGCCCCCCCCGTGGGCCCCCCCATGCCAAGGAGGTTATGTTTTTGCCAGGGTTTGTTTGTCTGTCTGTTTGTTTGTTTGTCTGTCCGTTAGTGTGCAACATAACTCAAAAAGTTATGGACAGATTTTGATGAAATTTTCTGGTCTGCGCCCCCCCGTGGGCCCCCCCACCCCCGATCACCACCAAAATTTAATCATTTCTTCCTTATTCCATTTCCAACAAACCCTGAAAATTTCATCAAAATCTGTCCATAACTTTTTGAGTTATGTTGCACACTAACGGACAGACAAACAAACAAACAAACCCTGGCAAAAACATAACCTCCTTGGCGGAGGTAACTATCCTGTAACAATAAAATGTGAATAATCTGAGCAAATATGAACAACCTGAAATGTCTAAAGAAAATTAAGTGGAATTTCAAAAATATTCTGCCTGTTACTAAATGTTTTGTGCCTTTGTAGACCTGACCTGTAATGCATATGTATAAATGATAAGTCGAGGCATAATATTGATAAAATTGTACTTACATTTCTTAGCAAATTTAATTTTTTTCAGGTTATTCACATCCTTTTTGTTTGGATAGTTTGTAAATGTAAATATTGGTATAATTGAATATTATTTTTTGCACTAAAAAAATTAGGAGTTTTCATTATTTATTGGCTATCATGCTATTATTGTACTGGTCCGGCCCACTGGAGATTAAATTGGGCTGAATGTGGCCCCCGGAAGAACATGAGTTTGACACCACTTCTATAGAGGGTATGCACGTGACGTCACCGCTAGCGAAAGTCACCGTGGTTCTGCCCACTGAGTGGCAGAAAGAAGGAGATGAGTGACAGTGTTGGCTTCAATACTGTCTAAACTGAAGAACAATATTTAATAAAAAATGGGGAAGAGCTGTTGTGCTACTGATTGTATGAACAGGTTTGAAAAGCAGTCGGAGCTATCGTTTTACAGACACCGAAAGACAAAGAAGAGAAGTAGATGGATCCACAAATCCAGGAAACCAAACCTAGATCTGTGGATCCTGTTTGGTGTCAGCTAACATTAATTTATGCTGTATTTTTGGGTCAAATCAGACCTTAAATGACATAATGTTTTGGCTAACGTTACTTCTTAGTAAAGCTCTTGGTTTCATTATCAGATCTTTCATGGGTTTTGCCTTCATTTTGTGATTCTGAACCTTGTGCTCCTACATGATTAGTAAACTAACTTAAACTGAGGCTAACCCAGTTTTTCAAATACAGGGGAACTGGAGAATAAAGCTACGACGGAGTATTAGGGCCATATAAGGAAATAAAAACGCTTGTCACTATGAGTATAAAACTGTAAAATATCGATATAAAACCTGTAATTTTATGAGAATAAAGTCAAATACAAAAAGAATCACAATGTTATGAGAATAAAGTCATAGTTATACAAAAAACTCATAATTTAACAAAAATGTCATTCGTTTATGAGATTAAAGTCATATTCCTAAAATAAAACCATAATATTACAAGAATAATGTGGTAATTTACAAACAGGTGATAAAAATCTCCTAATTTCCCAGAATCCAGTGGTCCCCTGCTGGTCCACAGCAGTAGTATCTGTGTTGTATAAAGTACTTGATCTGAACTAGACGTAAATCTCCTCAGTACCAGTAGATCATGCATATATTCACTGGGGTCAGTACACGGTCTACTGTAAATGCACTTTGGATCACCTGGTTCTGGGCCATAGTTTTGGACCCTGGTCGTCAGTAATGATCAAACCATGTATATTTGTTTCAGGTAAAAATAGCGATGATCCCCTACACCCTGGATGTCAGGATACTCCATTTCTGTCCACGTGTCAATGTTCATGGACCACTTGTTCTTTGGTAGCTCGTACAGATCCATGTTCAGTCCAACTGTCCTCAATTTAATTTCATATTTCACATTTTCCTGGTCTCGCTGTGTTTACTGCTTTACTCCGTCATGTTGAGCAGGTTGGTTTTTGACACTCAGTCTGACTTAGAGGGGCGTGGCCTGGGGGGGAAGTGACGTATGTGCATACCCTCTATAGAGTTACCGACCAGTTACCAATGCCACATCAGTGGATATATCTGAGACGGAGAAGAAGAAGGAGAAGAAACTCACATAACCAACAGACCCAGATTATTGAGCTGAGTTTGAGTTTAGTTTGTGAACTCCGATGTCTGGTGGAAGCGTGTCCATCAGTACCTGTGTGAAGGACCAGAGTCATCCAAAGTCGGACTGAGCTCTTATGTGTTTCAGAACAGGTTCCTAAATGTTGGTGTCAGCGACCCAGTTTCATCAGTCTGGGTTCTGGACTTTGATCGGGACAGAGCTGCTGGAAAGATGATGATGATGATGATGATGATGAAGGGCTGAAAGTTTCCAATGAAAACCCTTCATTGATTCAATGAATGTTGATGTCGAAGGGACACGTTTGAGTTCGAATACTGATGGAACACATGTTGACGTTCTTCACTTTTCTTTGTGCATTTTTTAGAACTCTTTAAGGTTTGGAGTGAAATGTTTGAGCAGAAACTTTTCCATTTCAGTTTCTGTTTACGGTTCAACAGAACTGAAACGTCAGAAGATGAACCTTCAAGACAAAAAAAAGGCCAAATTCACAGGATTGAAAACAGAAGAAGTAGTTTAGTCAGATTTGAATCGTCTGAATGTAAGTTATGATATGCATTGATCCTGCTGGAGCTCATATATATATTTAGATTTATATATACATATGTGTGTGTGTGTGTGTGTGTGTGTACAATATGTTGATTTAATTTGAAATGGGACTATCATTATTATTATTATTATTATTATTATTATTATTATTATTATTATTACAGTTTGAATGCATCAGTCACATAGTTATTCTACCTTTTGTAAAGAACTATATTGGGAAAAAAAGCAGGAGTTGAGTTTATTTTGATTAAAGAGGAAAATCAACTTCTGTTGAGGGACTGAACATGTTCAATTCTACAGAACAAACTGTCAATAAAAGAAATCCTTCAGTCTGACCTGTGGCCTTTATTCAGCACATGAACCTTGAACACAAGCAGTAGAACTATTCAGTCAGCAGAACTGTTCAATCATTAGGGCTATTCAATCAGTAAGAGAACTATTCAAACAGCAGAACTATTCGATCATTAGGGCTATTTAATCAGTAGCAGAACTATTCAATCAGCAGAACTATTGAATCAGAACTATTCAATCAGTAGAACTATTTAATCAGTAGAAATATTCAGTCAGTAGAACTATTCAATCAGAACTATTCAATCAGTAGAACCAATCAATCAGAACTATTCAATCAGTAGAACTATTTAACCAGTAGAACTATTCAATCAGCAGAACTATTCAATCATTAGGGCTATTCAATCAGTAGGAGAACTATTCAATCAGCAGAACTATTTAATCAGTAGAACTATTCAATCAGAACTATTCAATCAGTAGAACTATTCAATCAGAACTTTTCAATCAGTAGAACTATTCAATCAGTAGAACATTTGAATCAGAACTATTTAATCAGTAGAACTATTCAACCAGCAGAACTATTCAATCATTAGGGCTATTCAATCAGTAGGGGAACTATTCAATCAGCAGAACTATTCTATCAGAACTATTCAATCAGTAGTACTATTCAATCAGAACTATTCAATCAGTAGGAGAACTATTCAATCAGCAGAACTATTCAATCAGCAGAACTATTCAATCAGCAAAACTATTCAATCAGTAGAACTATTCAATCAGCAGAACGTGTCAATCAGAACTTTTCAATCAGTAGAGCGCTTCATTCAGTAGAACTATTCAATCAGAACTATTCAATCAGTGGAACTTTCAATCAGAACTATTCAATTAGTAGAACTATTCAATCAGAACTGTTCAATCAGCAGAACTATTCAATCAGTAGAACTATTCAATCAGCAGAACTATTCAGTCAGTAGAACGTTTCAATTAGAACTTTTCAATCAGTAGAACGCTTCAATCAGTAGAACTATTCAATTAGAACTATTTAATCAGTGGAACTTTCAATCAGAACTATTCAATCAGTAGAACTATTCAATCAGCAGAACTATTCAATCAGAACTGTTCAATCAGCAGAACTATTCAATCAGTAGAACATTTCAGTCAGAACTTTTCAATCAGTAGAACTATTCAATCAGAACTATTCAATCAGCAGAATTATTCAATCAGTAGAACTATTCAATCAGAACGTTTCAATCAGTAGAACGTTTCAATCTGAACTATTCAATCAACAGAACTATTCAATCAGTAGAACTTTTCAATCAGAACTATTCAATCAGTAGAACATTTCAATCAGAACTATTCGGGTATTTGACACCAGCCTCCTTCAGTCGTTTCTTTACTGGGTTGAAAACAGCCCTTCTTTGAACCAGGTTGATGCTGTTCTCTGGGTAAAAGCTGATCTTCTGCTCCTCTAATGTCAGCTGTCCAGCTCACTCCCAGTGTCAGTGTTCACTCCCAGTGTCAGTGTACCATCAGCTCTGGTTCTGGTTCTGGTGCAGATGGGCCATCGTGGCTCACAGGGGCCCGTTTGGCTGTGGCAGTCTGAGGGTGCGGTGTTCCATTTCCGGTCCACATCTGGTTTACAAGGGAAGCTGTCCTCCCCGAAGATCTCCACAAAGAAAGTTTTCATGAAGGTGGTGCAGTTGTCACCTTCAATTTTTTCCTGGGAGTCCAACAACTCTGATGTTCTGTCTTGGTGATCTTTTTTCCTGGTCCTCCACATGCAGTTTTTCCCTCTCAGCCTTCAGATCGGCATATGAGCGCTGCAGCGTGGCCACCCTGCCGTCCACATCATTCAAACCTTCTTTCACATCCTAGATTTTTACAACATGAGATGAGACCGTGGTCTGTAGTGCGGTTCCCGTGCAGTGCAGCTCCGACAGGATTTTGAAATATTATTTTAATTTAGATAGTTGAATTATTCAGTTTAATCACATATTACTCAGTATTAGTTTGGATTCCTTGGTGTCACTAGATTTTCTTTGTTTCGCTGGTCAGTCGTAAATTTCTTAGGATAGGTCACATCTTGGTCACATATTAGACTGACAGATTTATGATCACAGGACTTGGGTTTACCTTGGGCGCACTTTTGAATACACATGCTCACAGACGATTGTAAATAACAAGAGATAAGAGGTCAACGCTGTCAATATGGGGTTTTACATAGAGTTGAGGAATTACATCTGTTTCACTTGAGAGTCACATGACACCAGTCCATTTTCTGTGACCCAACCCACCTAACACAAGGGGGTCAGCCCAGAGTTTGGTGATCAGGTTACAAGGATGATAAAAGTGATGTGCAGTGGAATGTCTGGATGCATTTCCCTGTTTGGGGAATGGATCCTCAGCTGAGTTATGTTTTGTTTGTGATCATATCAAGTCAATAATAAATGTATAAAAATGAGACCTAAAAGAATCCAGACTTATTCTTGGAGCTGCCAACAAAAGAACGCGTTAACAATTTCATCCTTCATAGTGTCGAACATCCCCTTCAAAACTTCACAGATGAGTTGTAAGTTGGGGCCAGTGTTAGCACTAACTTCTGTAACTTTGCCGGAGTGGCTATCGCTAGCTGCGGTCTTGTTCGAGCGGGCTGCTCTCATGCTGGGTTCTCCACTCATTATGACGTCCTTCTGTTTGCCAAGTTTTACAACAAAGTCTTACACACAAAAATGTGTGTGTGGTTTGGATAACTTGATGATTCAAGCAAGTAAGTTGCTAAATAAGTGAGGAACACATGAGTTTGCGTCTTCACTCCACCATGACACCGGAAGCCCCCCCTCCAAAGTCCGCTTCATTTTATCAGTGTGAGTGCAAACATTCCGTGCGTAGTACCGTACTCGAGTCCATCTGAGAAGGTAGTTCTGAGTAGGGACTGCGTGGACTCGAGTACGGTACTGTAAGAGTTAGCTGGTACTCTTTAGCCGGACAGCCGTAGCGCCTGAGTCAAATAAAAGGAAGCGCTGGCAGCCATCAGAAGTAGGAAAAAGGGTTGGTGGTCTAGGGTCTTGTATTACGTACAGTGTCGTGCTTCCAGGATGCAGCCATCACACAGTGGAAGACACTGGGGGGAGGGCTTAGGGGGAGGGCTTAGGGGGAGGGCTTAGGGGTTGATTTTGGAATGTGACAGTTCTGACATTTTCAGTCCAAGGTTATATTTAACTGCTGTCAGACCTGAATCATCAGGATGTAGATGTAGATGACATGAGTCTGGTGTGTGTGTGTGTGTGTGTGTGTGTGTGTGTGTGTGGTTGCTGTGTTTGGTTGCTTACGAGTTGCCGTTGCCTTTAGCAGTGGAGAAACATAAATGTCTGTTATGTTTGGTTAAATTTTCATGACACTTGTAAAACATTGGAACCAAATGATGAGTGAATGTGACAGAACCATTCCATGAAACAAATGAAACAGTTCAACAAACATCAGAGAAACAACTAACCCTAACAACGCTAACCCTAAGATTTGAAGAGGTCTGGCAGACCCAAAGACACAACAGAATCAGAAGACAAGTTTCTGAGAGTCAACAGTTCGCGTGATAGGCAACTCACAGAACAGCTTCAAACACAGCTCAGTAGTGGTCATAGCAAGCAAGTCTCAGTTTCAACTGTGAAGAGAAGACTTCCAGTTGCAGGTTTGCCCCAGTTTCTGAGTGCCTTTGGATGGTGAAGGAAACTAGACTTACTGACACCTGGACTTTCTTGCCAATTTCTCTGTAGGAAAGACTTACATTTTTCAGTGTTCTGATGGTCTGTCTCTCTTCTATCGTTAATTGCCTTTTCCTCTTTTCCATTTTCAGAGTAACACACTACTTTCTGCAGTACAATTCTGTTCAAATAATGCTCCCAATGATATGGTACCAAAGTGTGTTCCAACACTACTTTTATGCAGACAGAGGGGGTTGGAAGGACTTCAGAGACGTTGGGACACCTGGAGGAATTGATCACACCCATTTTCAAGGCTTGATCAACCTCCATTGCTGCAGAACTGCTTTAAGTTGTTAACCCATTTCTTGTTCACCTTTTTGTATAATTCTGAAATGTACATTATTTTTCAGTTTTGTTTAACCTTAACTTTTTTTTTTTTTTTTTTTTTTTTTTACCTCTGGCAGTTCACCGCTTACCTTTGTACCATTTCAAGCTGTTCATTGGACTGGAACTGTTTGAATTTCAATACAAAACTGGAAAAATTGGGGTGTTCTAAAACTTTTGACCAGTAGTGCATATGATCCAGGACACTGTCCTCCTTCTCTTTCTCCTCTTCCTCCTCGTCGTCCTCCTGTCAGGTCATGTCCTTGTCTCCTGATCTGAACACAGTCAACTCAGCGTTATCACTTCAGACCTGAGTCTGAGTCACACACAGATCAGTTCTGGGTCGGTTCTTAACCTGACGTGGGTTCATTCCGCTGAACAGAACACATCAGCCCAGATCAGAACAGAAGATTCACATATGATGGATCTTCAACCTCTGGACAAACCTGAACCTACGCCAGATCCTCTACGATGGGAACATGTTCTCCAGTCCAGACGGAGATTATCAGGTCACAATCCCAGAGACAAGGAGTCAAGGATGGAGGAGTCAAGGACAAAAGAAAATAAGGACTGAAGAGTAAAGGACTGAGGATTTAAGGACAAAGGAGTCAAATGCCGCATTTCCACTATGTGGAACCGGCTCGGCTCAACTCGATTCGACTCGGCTTGGCTCGACTCGACTCTGGTACCAGGTCCTACTCCTGGAGACCGTTGCCATTACAGGATACTACTGACTTTACAGTACCTGGACATCATAGTCATGTGGCGCATTACTTCCTTGTCGTCTGCTCAGAGTTGCTGATAAACTCGCTCGTTGTGTATTGTCTTGTCAAGCTCATGCTGAATTTTTACATCTGAATCTCCTCGACAAACCATGGTGTAGTTTTACAGGCTGTCGTCATGTGGATTAACCTACCGCTATATTTACTGTAAACTTCCGCATCTGCTTTTTGTAAAAGGGCGGGTCACAGAGACAACTGTCTGACCAATCAGTGGTCTGCAATGTTTCTAGGTCACATTTTAGTATCTGGTCCCCAGTCCTGGAACCTCGGCAGAGGTGATACCAAAAAACTAGTACTGGGTACCAGATTCCAGGTCCTTTTTCGTAATGGAAATGCAAAAAGGCCGAGTCGAGTTGAGCCGAGCCAAGTAGCTCTACGTTAGCATCTGGGATGCTTGCCGTGAGCCACGTTTCACAGAAGCACCGCAAACTACACTCTCTGTGGGTCTTAACCTTCACTAAAGCAGTCAGTTCGTTGATCTTATTTGGTAGTGAGTTCACATTTCCCATGATCACAGAAGGTACTGCAGGCTTATATCGCCACTTCTTCACTAGCTGCTTAGCCTTTAGCTTAGCACCAGCGCTGCAGCCACGATACAGCCTCCTCACCTTTTCAGGTGAATGTGGAACCACACCGGCGTGGGCCTTAGTTCTCAGTGCATGTAGCTGGTTACTCGAATAAACGAGTTTCGGCGAGTGAAAATCCATATCCATAGGATAGATAGCGATTCAAATGAACAGTAATTGAAAATTAACACTAAAAAACACCAAAAAACACACAGCAAAACATGGAGCTACTGGAAGGGCTGCCACTCACAATGGTGCCAGAAGAAGAAAAAAAATTTTTTTAAGTAAAAAAAATAAAACCTAACCCTACCCTAACCCTATAAACCCTAACCCTTTACTACATGAAGGGGTTTTTCTCTGTGGTGTCTGTAAAACGTGCTCATGTGTCTTCATAGTCACTGACATTTGTTAATGACGGCAGGTTTTAAATCTACTCCTGTCATTAATAGACACTGGACAGATTTACTGTACATTAAACATGTGTTCATTATCTGATGAATGCAGTAGTGTGTACTATACGATGTGTACTTTATACACATTAAAGCTGCATCTATTGCTGTTTCTGTGTTTTATGACTTCCATCTCCTGTGGTTTTATCTTCATGTGTTTATGACTGAATCTAATGGTCAATGAGAAGTGGAAGAATCACCAAAGAAAAGTAAAAAAAGAAGAACTCAGGGAGCACAGACCCCCACCAAGGCAGATCACCTCTCCCCCACCCCACCATCACCACCAAAATGTAATAATTTGTTCCTTGTGTCAGTATCAACGTTTCCTGAAAATTTCATGAAAATCTGTCCTTAAGTTTTTGAGTTATTTTACAGACAGACAGAAAGAAAGAAAGACAGACAAAGAAAGAGACAGACAGAAAGAAAGAAAGAAAGACAGACAGACAGATAGAGGGTTAGGGTTTGATAGGGTTAGGGTTAGATCACCTACCATGGGTCAGAAACACATATGTGATGGACTTGTATCTTTATCTTTTCCTCTTTGTATCTTCAGTTTATAGCGCGCTACATTGGAGCGCTACGTGAGCGTGAGTTCAATATTAATGAAAAGTCCAACAACATTAAGGCTGATTTATGAGCCCACCTGTGTCACTAATGACCCCCCCCATCACACTGCTCAGTGCTCTTACAGGAAGCCATTATGATCATAATCACAGCAAACAGCAGGTCGTGTGTTTTCCCATGAGCGTCTGGGGCTGTTCTTAGATTATAGATGGAGCTCATTATTCATCTGCTCAGTCAAAGGACACAGATATGGACACACCCTCCAGTTTTCAGTCAGTAAAGGTTCTTTGTTGGACTATTTGAGAATCAGTTAAAGAGATATTGACTACTATTTGATGTTTTTCATTCCATGCTTTTTCTTGTTGTCGTCAGAGTCGACGTTCTTCAGAGTTTATTTCAGTGACACAGTAGATGTTAAGATTTTAAAGTGCTTTTATTGGTTTTTAAAACTCTTAATGGTCTTAGCCCTATTTATTTATCTGATTTGCTTTTAACATATGAGCCCTCTCGGACCCTCAGGTCATCAGGTAGTAATCTCTTAACTGTTCCTAGAGTCCACACTAAGACTCATGGTGAGGCCTCATTCAGCTTTTATGGCCCCAAACTATGGAACAGCCTACCTGAGGACCTGAGGTCCGCTGCGAATGTTCATATTTTTAAAAGTAAACTCAAAACTTATCTTTTTAGTCTAGCTTTTAATTAAACCCTTACCGTAAACTTTACTTAGCTGCTTGTATTTTTATTTGCAACTGCGGGACAGTGGGGGGTTTTGTTGTGAAGCACTTTGTGCTACGTGTACCATGTATGAAAAGTACTATAGAAATAAAGTTTGATTGATTGATTGAAGAAAAGAAAAAAAACCTTGAAACACACTGTGTGGAACAGAAATGGTCATTTCATTTGGAAACAAAACTGGCAGTGATGCTGTTTTTTATGAATTACACATTATAGGGTGACAGAATTATGGCCCCAACAAACCACCAACAAACCGACCAACCAACCAACCAACCAACTACCAACCAACTACCAACCGACTACCAACCAACTACCAACCAACCATCAACCAACCAACTACCAACCAACTACCAACCAACCATCAACCAACCAACCAACCAACCAACCACAATCACTAACCAACCAACCACAATCACTAACCAACCAACAAACTGACCAACCACCAACCAACCACCCAACCACCAACCAACCAACCATCAACCAGCTAACCAATCACCAATCAACCAACCACAAACCAGCGACCAACCAACCAATGACCAACCAGCAACCAACCAACCAACCAACCAACCACCAAGCAACCACCACCCAACCATCAACAAAACAACCAACCACCCAACCAACCAACCAACCAACCACCCAACCAACCAACCAACCAACCAACCAACCACCAACCACCAACCAACCAATCAACCAACCAACCAACCAACCAACCAACCACCAACCAACTAACCACCAATCACCAACCAACCAGACAGGAGGAGGAGCAGAGAGGAGGTGCAGGAGGAGCTCAGTTGTGTTAAAACCAACAGATGACAGCGTCACGTTCTTCTGTCATTGACTGAAAACAACAGGATCACAAACATCAACACAAGGCGCCGTGATGTCATCAGCTGTGAAGACACAGGTCACATGGGAAAACCATCTGTCCATCTGTTTAGGACGGACACACATGTGAACCTGCATGGACCACCAGGGGGAAGTAGAGAACACACATGTGAACCACGAAGACTGACAGGACGGAGGCAGATTCACTTCATTCATAGATTATGAATGTAACAGCAGTCTGTGATTAAAGACAATCTGATGTTTGTCACAGAATATTTAGAGATAAATATCACAGCTAAATATTAGAGATAAATATCACAGCTAAATATTAGAGATAAATATCACAGCTAAATATTAGAGATCAATATTAGAGATACATATCACAGATAAATGTTAGAGATGAATATTAGAGATAGATATTAGAGATCAATATTAGAGATAAATAGCACAAATAAATATTAGAGACACATATTAGAGATAGATATTAGAGATAAATACCACAGATAAATATTAGAGATAGATATTAGAGATAAATACCACAGATAAATATTAAAGAAAATATTAGAGATAATATTAGTCATAAATATCACAGATAAACCTTTTGTATGTGGTCATGCTTCTGTCACTCACAGCTTTTGTTTGTGAAAACAATGAAAACATTTGGCCTAAATTAGAAACAATGAGATAAACGGGGGGCGGGGGGGGTTCTATCAGATTACACTGACAACACAGGGACAATGGGCTGTTGATCCACTGATGGAGGTTGGACGGTGGTGGACAGGATGATGACTGACCACACCCACGTCCACGCCACCGCCGTCTGCGTTCATGTGGGACTGAGTGCTTTTCCTCGTGTACTTGAATGCATCTCATGTCTGTGGTCGCAGAGGTTGAAACGACAGGACGCTATTGTCAAAGGAAAATGAAGGCCACTTGAAAACCGCTGACATTATCCATCAACCCAGTGTCAATGAGGCAGAGGACAGTAAACACACCACGAGGACAGTAAACACACCATGCTGTTGTGTAATCGGTGTTTGGTTTGGAACCTGAACGTCGAACATGTTTAACCCTCAAAGCTCCACTTTCAGGTTTGATAAAGAACATCAGAAAGGTTCAGGTTTATATCAAACTTCTACAAACATCTAAATAAAGAACAGGTTCCCCTCATTAACACGTGTTCTGTTCGAATAGTTTACGTTGTAAAGCATAGATTTGGTTTGTTTAAATAAGTCTCAGTGTAAAATCAGAGAGAAAGAGAGAGAAAGGACTTCCTTAAGTTCTGCCTTAAGACTTCAACCTGTAATAAAGTGGATTAATTAAACAGAAACTAAGACTGTGTAAAAAGGCCCCTAGGAACCTGGATATGACCTGAGGTAACCCTGAGGTTAGGGTCAGGGTTAGGGTTACAGAGGGGTCAAAGGACATAAACCAGAACTATGGAAGTCCAGTCACAGCCCCCCTACACACCTTCAGATTAAAGCCATCAGAGTCATCTACCCAGCAAAACCCTCCAATGACCCTGCAAGGATCACATTCACAGAGGGCCTCCTGAAGACCGGTCCAGAGACCCTGTTGGCAGACCGGAAAAAAAGTGGGACAACATCCAAGCTCATTTTCCACACTGACCGTCCCCAAGTGTGGCACACTGCTATTAAAGAACCTGTGTTCTTTACAGTGGCTTCAGTGGAGGATGGACACCCCACCCCCCCACAGACCAACAGGACATCCCACCCCCCATAGAGAAACCAGACGCTCAGCTCGCCACCACAGAGCTCCAGTCATCGGACGAGCCAAAAGACAAGTTCGCACAGATGGAGCTCAGACAAGCGGAGATGGAGCACACAGTCATTTCACTCCAGTCCAGGCAGACGGTGACCCCACCCCACCCCACCCCCCACCATCCAGACCCAACAACAACGAGGAAGAGAGAGACTCATCTGCTCTGTGGCCTGAATTAAAAAGACTAAAAGACAAAGAGGAGTCTTCAAATATGGAAACTAGCGCCAGCTCTAGGTCGAGGTCAAACGACGCAAGGAAGAGGTGTGAAAGCTCCAAGAAAAGGTGGAAAAGCTGACAGGGGAACAACCTGAAGGGGCAGGGGCACCCCCCCACACAAACACACACACAAAAGACATTGCTGAACAAGACCCAGAAGAAGGCCCCAGCCAATCAACAACACCAACTAGCCAGGAAGCTCAAGAGTCCCTCCCTCTGATGACAACCACCTCCACACCTACAAACACCAACCCATCACAGAATCCACAAATTGTTCTCCTCATGGACTCGAACAGGAGATCTGTGGAAGACAAGAAAGTTTTTCCAAAACACAGAGTGAAAAAACTCAAGTGCCAGAGTACCAACGGCTGACAGAGAAGCACCTGGGGTCCCCCGGCCACATCATCATTCACACCGGCACAAGCGATCTGAGATCACAGGAGGAAGAGGTGGCCCAGTCCATCAAGAAGGTCACTGACAAAGCCTCGTCAACATTCTCAAACACAAAGGTAGTCATGTCCCCCTGCTACCAACATGAGCCTTCCACCCTGCCTTCATACAGAGGGTAAATGCACACACCTCCAGGGAGTGTGCATTCAAACCAAGTGCACCCCACCCCACTCTGGACCTTCACAGTCAGTAAGACTAGGTACACATCTTCAGGGCAGGAGTCCTGACCTTCACCAGGACGCTGAAGGACGTTGCACTTAACCACAGACCAAGCACATCCCACACCCAACGCCAGACGACACCCAGCTCCACCCACAACACATGCCTCTGCTGCACCAAGAAGACCTGCTCCACCCAGAGGGCTCCCAACTGCACACAGGAGACCCACGTCACCTGGAAGACATCATGCTCCATCCAAGGCCAGACCAACCCCCCTCCTGCCAACCCCTCACCACACATACACACAGGCCGCAAGCACATCAAGCCCCAGCCCAGCACCCAGCAGATCCTGGTTCAGACATGGATTTATTGATCAGATCTGAACTGTAGAACAACAGAAGAAGTGACACATTAGCACCATTGGACTGAGTAGAACCCAACCCTGTGATTTTTACAAAGGGGTTTAAGGAGCAGAGGTCAGAGGTCGAGGCCCATCTTGTCATGCTCATTACCATCTATGAGCCACAGATGATCGGTCTTTTCCATTTGGTCCAACCTGCTGCACACGACTGAAGTGTCTTTTAGAGGTCGTCTGTGCGTTTGTCCACAGGTGGATGAAGGCTTCATGTGATCTCATCCTTGTTTTCATCATGAGTTGGTTAATTAAAACAGAAAAGAGGTTTTTCTGACACACGATTGAGAACCTGCATTAACTGGAGAACTGTGACTTACCACGGAATAGAGAAGACGTGTTCTTTAAAAACATCGTCCAAACCATCATCACTGAACAAGAACTTACATTCAACCCACAAATGTCACATCTTCCCCTACATGAGGAACGACGATTAAAGGAGCGAACTATAAAAAGAACAGAGTCATGGCTCCAAGCAGAGACTCTGAAACATCTGTGAAACATCTGGGTCACATGACGACCCACGGTCAGAGTTCAGAAGGGAAATGAAGACAATGACAATGAATCAACGCGACACGCAAAGGTCACAGAGAAGATCTTCTATTTTAGAGTCAGCTGAGCGTCAAAAGACAACCAATCAGCTTCAGTGGCTTGACTCATGAATGTCGGGGGAAACATGAGGAAACAGGAACCACATCAACGAGAACAGAGACCTGGTCTGGAGGAGTGGATGCACATGTCTGTCCATCTGAGGAGACATCCGTCCATCTGAGGAGAAGACTGACCATCTGAGAAGACCGTCCATCTGAGGAGAAAATCAACCATCTGAGGAGAAGACCAACCATCTGAGAAGACCGTCCATCTGAGGAGATGACTGACCAGGAAACTCTACCCACAAGGTGATCCAAGGCCTCCAAGACCCAACCGGACCATCAGAAACAGAGCACATGGTTTATACAATGAACCAAGTTAACCCCTTAACACCAACTGTCACAAATTTGTGACAGACCATTTCCATCACAGAAGCAGTTGATAGTAGTTTGGGCATATTCAACACGTTCCAAGGAACCTTTGACAAGCATTTGTTTCTTTTAGGATAGGGTGGTAACAGACCTAGAGTCAGCTGAAGGAAGTGGACTCTCCCACTTTGGACATGCACACAACCACGGTTACGGTAAGGGTTAGCTAACCTTGTACATTTGGACCAGTTCTTGTATGTTCTTGTATGTATGTTCTTGTACATAAGGTAAGTTGTGCTAAGATAATATATTTTCCAGTTTCTTCTGTCCTTCTTCAGCTGATAAACTGAAGTAGAATATGTGTGTGTGCAAATATCTTTAAAGTTGTTTGAATATTTCTGTTTGTAGCAAATGGGCGACATTCGGCCATAACGGTAACAGTGGGATACTTGGTGAACCTAATCCTTTCAATAATCATTATACAAACATGTAGTATGTTGTTTATATGATGTAAATAAAAATGTCGGCACTTTTCATTACAGATTTTTTTCATTAAAAAACTGTAAAAACATGTAAAGTCTGGGCTGTGTTTGTCGGTTCCAGATGTTTGGTTTCATCTGTTTGTAGATGACTGTGTTCTGTTCAATGTGCAGCTAAACCAGTGTCTGTCAAACCGTGGGGCGGGACCAGTAGGGGGTGTGTGGACTCTTCCCAGGGGGGTCATGGGATCAGTCCTGTTTTTTTGTTGTTGTTGTTGTTGTTCTTCAGGTTTGAACATGTATGAGGTGGAACTAATGTTTGATGGTCGAAGCACCCTGGACTCATTCAGTGGACGGACACCAAACCAATCTGTTACCATGGTGATCTGTCACTAGACTAGACAAAGAGTTTAGGTTTGGACAATGGACAAGGACTGGACTGGAAAAGACACATGGACACACGTTTGTGTTTTGGACCAGTTTGTTCTTAGATGTCCAATGGAAACGGGCTCATTGACCCACTGATATTGGTCACTTGATCAACTGTGGAACCAACATGTGGGCCATTTCAGAATTGGAATACATTTCCCGTCTCCCAGATACACCCTTTGTTTTTTATCCCCAGACTTTACTGAATCAGTTTTTAATAATACTACTAATTGAATCGAACTTTAACAAATAATAATGCTTTTTGTTTATTTTTGACAAAGTGTACAGGGTGGGGAAGCAAAATTTACAATGAACATTTAGTTGTTTTTTCTCAGCAGGCACTACGTCAATTGTTTTGAAACCAAACATATACTGATGTCATAATCATACCTAACACTATTATCCATACCTTTTCAGAAACTTTTGCCCATATGAGTAATCAGGAAAGCAAACGTCAAAGAGTGTGTGATTTGCTGAATGCACTCGTCACACCAAAGGAGATTTCAAAAATAGTTGGAGTGTCCATAAAGACTGTTTATAATGGAAAGAAGAGAATGACTATGAGCAAAACTATTACGAGAAAGTCTGGAAGATACTATTAAAGAAGAATGGGAGAAGTTGTCACCCGAATATTTGAGGAACACTTGCGCAAGTTTCAGGAAGCGCGTGAAGGCAGTTATTGAGAAAGGAGGAGGACACATAGAATAAAAACATTTTCTATTATGTCAATTTTCTTGTGGCAAATAAATTCTCATGACTTTCAATAAACTAATTGGTCATACACTGTCTTTCAATCCCTGCCTCAAAATATTGTAAATTTTGCTTCCCCACCCTGTATATAGAAAATATTAGCCTAAGAAGTCCAACCCCATCCACAATTGACTGTCTTTGGCTCAGGATTCATACATTGAACTTGAATTACAATTAAATAATTTCATATAATTTTCTTGTTTTTGCGCTCACTCTAATAATAACAATAAAATCAATTGCACAGAATATCTATTTTCTGTATTAAATTAAATTTCAGAATTAAATAAATATGTTTTTGTCTGTCTATACGTTCTGGTCAACTCTGTTCTCTCTGTTATAAAACTCCATAAAAATATCCAAAGCATTCATATAAAAATATGAGACCTTCATCCTGTGATGTCTCTTCCTCTGGCAGAAAACATGTTGAAGGCAGTAAGGTATATCATTTTTCTCCTCCCATTTTTTTGTACAAAATGTTTAGGGTACACCAATAGTAGATTAATTACTTGTCAGTTCTATTATTGTTAAATCACTGTCAAAAATGGAAGAAAATGTCAACTCTTATGTCAACTCTGTTACTGGTTTAATGATAACAGACACTTGACAGTGACTTACACAGTCAAATGCTCCTAATTTTATTTGAGTATTGTGAGGTATTTTACTTTTTTTTTAATATACACACATATATTCACATTTATTATGGATGCTGACTCATATACTATAAAGTAGGGGTATTCAAATCTGGTCCTGGAGGGCCAGTATCCTCCATGTTTTAGATATTTCCCTCTTCCAGCACACCTGGTTCAATTAATGATCAGCTCATCATCCAGCTCTGCAGAAGTCTGATAACGATGTAATGGCTTCCAGATGTGATGGAAGAGGGAAATATCTAAAATATGCATGTAATAAAAAAAGTTTAAAGAAAAAAGAAACACTCCCAGTTTCTGTTTTCTTTCTCCATGTGAAACGTCCCCACAATTCTGAAATGAGCCATGTGTTTGTTGGACGAAAAAAAGGAACTTTATTGTCAGAGTATGACATAATTGGACATTTCCTATTTTTATTTGGATAAATATTGTCTCGGAGCAGTCTGGATGAGTTTATTTGTATTATTTAAACAAAAATTTAAGTTATTTGGAATTTGAACAAAAAATTATTCAAGAAAAAGAAAAAAAATATTGATACAACATTGATGTTTTAGTCAAGAACAGTTAGAAGTGAACCACTGGTACAGAGGTTTATGGTCCAAAGGGGGACTGGAGGTTTATGGTACTCCAAAGAGGGACTGGAGGTTTATGGTACTCCAAAGAGGGACTGGAGGTTTATGGTCCTCCAAAGGGGAACTGGAGGTTTATGGTCCAAAGGGGGACTGGAGGTTTATGGTCCAAAGGGGGACTGGAGGTTTATGGTCCAAAGGGGGACTGGAGGTTTATGGTCCAAAGGGGGACTGGAGGTTTATGGTCCTCCAAAGGGGAACTGGAGGTTTATGGTCCTCCAAAGGGGGGACTGAAGGTTTATGGTCCTCCGAAGGGGGACTGGAGGTTTATGGTCCTCCAAAGGGGGGACTGGAGGTTTATGGTCCTCCAAAGGGGGTCCACAGAACCCCTTGGTTACAGTAACATGTGTCTGGAGTTTTTCATTCAAGGATCAGGATCAAATAAACCTACATTCATGGAGTGGATTTTTTCTCCTTGAGCCTGTTTCGTTTCAAACCTCTAAAACCCCAGAAGAGGAGGCATTCAGGGACTCGGTGAATATTTGACGCTGTGTTTGTTCTGATCGTCGGTTGAAGAACGTCATCTCAACGCCGTTTCCTGAACATGTTGAATGATGTGTTGGATGTAGAAGTTGAACAGCTGCTGTTGACAGTGTTGAAACAGGCTAAAGTTAGACTCATTAGCATTCAGGACCACAGCGGACCCCTGACGCAAAGACCCCTGGGAGAGTCCTCCACCAAGGACCTGGACTCTGGGACCTGAAACAAGGCACTTAAACAAACTTTACTGTGTAGAAAAAAAACGGATGTGGCATATATCCCCCACATGTCCCCCTGATGTCCTATGACTGTCCTCAGAATGTCCCCCAGATGTCCCCAGAATGTCCCATAGAATGTCCCCCAAATGTCATCTTGTGTCTTCAGGTCTTGTCCTTTGGGTTAAACCCTGCCCTTGCTTTGTCTTCGTGAAGATGTGGACATACGTTGGACATGCGAGCATCTCCAGTGCGTCACTGGTGTGAGTTTGTGTGGCATCAGCAGGCTCCTCCCTCTGTGCTGAGCCCCGCCCCTGTCCTGTGCATCAGTATAAAAAGGAGGGACGGGTCTGTTTGAGCCACAGCATCGACACCAGGACGAGGATCAGCATCTTCAGACTGAAACGACAGCTGCAGGTAAGAACGAAAACACACACCGACCGGCAGCAGGTGAAGGAGGTGAAAGAGGAGGTGAAGGATGTGAACGAGGCTTTGACGACTATTTGTCTGTTTAGGTTTGACTGTTTTAGATTGAATGAGAGAAGGAAGGGAATTCTATTTATTTATTTTCTACATTTTATTTAAATAATTTAAATGTTTGATCATGGAAATGAACATTTTTATTATGAACATAAAAATAAAATATAGAAGTGAAGCCTCTGAAAAAGAAAATAACTTAAATATGTAAAGCTGTAAATTATTACATTTATCATTGATTTAATGTGTTTCTGATCAAATGACACATGATAGAATCTGAATGTGTCTAAATTAAGTCTGGTTTATTTACAGTCATTTTATTTCATTCTGCAATTATTGGGATCATTGTTCAGACTAAAAAGGCTTTAACTGACTCATTTGGCTGTTTATTTTATATACATATACATACATGTGTATATATATAGATATATAGATATAGATATATATACACACAAATATATATACATACATACATATATATATGTATACATATATATATCTGTATTCAGATTATTATTTGGACTCAAACCACACTTATATTATTCTTAATATTTAATTGGACGTGGTGGTTCTTCTGCATCTGCAGTGAATTTAACTGAACAGATACTTTTTATTCTCAGTGGTTTTCAGTCGCTTTGTTCACTCAAACCCACTGAATAATAAACGAACCCTTTGGGCTGAAACAAGAGGAGATTTGAATCCAGAAAAAAAGGATTTACACCCACTGTCCTTATGGACGAGAGATGGAACAAAGAGGACCAGGATGGACATGTCTGTATTTAAACCAGATTAAACCGGTCCAATCTACTGTAAACGTCTGTATTTAAACCAGATTAAACCGGTCCAATCTACTGTAAACGTCTGTATTTAAACCAGATTAAACCGGTCCAATCTACTGTAAACGTCTGTATTTAAACCAGATTAAACCGGTCCAATCTACTGTAAACGTCTGTATTTAAACCAAATTAAACCAGATTAAACCGGTCCAATCTACTGTAAACGTCTGTATTTAAACCAAATTAAACCAGATTAAACCAGATTAAACCGGTCCAATCTACTGTAAATGTCTGTATTTAAACCAAATTAAACCAGATTAAACCGGTCCAATCTACTGTAAATGTCTGTATTTAAACCAAATTAAACCAGATTAAACCAGATTAAACCGGTCCAATCTACTGTAAATGTCTGTATTTAAACCAAATTAAACCAGATTAAACCAGATTAAACCGGTCCAATCTACTGTAAATGTCTGTATTTAAACCAAATTAAACCAGATTAAACCGGTCCAATCTACTGTAAATGTCTGTATTTAAACCAAATTAAACCGGTTTAACGGTCACTCCTTCTCTCCGTCAGACATGAACATTGGATTCTGTGCGTTTATCCTGTTGGTGACGATGACCAGTGGGAGGAGTCTGTCGTCACAGTCAGCGGTCGTCCAGTCACAGAGAGCCGAGGCCCTGGCATCCAACAGCCTGACCCCACCCTCGCCCAACCACACCCACCAGGCCCGCTCAGTGTCCCCCCCAGGACAGATGGACCACTATAACCACGTCCAGCAGGAGGGGGACACCCAGGACAGTGTGAACCAGCTCCTGGCCCGCCTCATGTCCAGGAAAGGTTAGAGGATGGAGGGACAGGGGAGGACAGGGAGGGTGGAGGAGGGGGAGGGACTGGGGAGGTGGAGATGAGTGGAGGACAGGGAGGATGGAGGAGGGGGAGGGACGGGGAGGAGGTGGAGGAGGGTTGAGGACAGGGGAGGTGGAGGAGAGTGGAGGACAGGGAGGGTGGAGGAGAGTGGAGGACAGGGGAGGGATGGGGAGGGACGGGGGAGGTGGAGGAGAGTGGAGCAGGGGGAGGGACAGGGGAGGTGGAGGAGAGTGGAGGACAGGGAGGGTGGAGGAGAATGGAGGACAGGGGAGGGATGGGAGAGGGACGGGGGAGGTGGAGGAGAGTGGAGGGGGGGGGGACAGGGGAGGTGGAGGAGAGTGGAGGACAGAGAAGGTGGAGGATAGTGGAGGAGGGGGAGGGACAGGGGGAGGTGGAGGAGGGTGGAGGACAGGGGAGGTGGAGGAGGGTGGAGGACAGGGAGGGTGGAGGAGAGTGGAGGAGGGGGAGAGACGGGAGAGGCGGAGGAGAGTGGAGGACAGGGAGAGATGGGGGAGGTGGAGGAGGGTGGAGGACAGGGAGGGACAAGGGAGGTGGAGGAGGGTAGAGGACAGGGAGGGTGGAGGAGGGGGAGGGACGGTGGAGGTGGAGGAGAGTGGAGGACATTGAGAGACAGAATGTGGAGGAGGGTGGAGGACAGGGAGGTACGGGGGAGGTGGAGGAGGGTGGAGGAAGGGGAGGGACAGGGGAAGTGGAGGACAGGGGAAGTGGAGGAGAGTGGAGGACGGGGAGGGACAGGGAGGTGGAGGACAGGAAGAGATGGTGGAGGTGGAGGAGGGTGGAGGTCTTCTTTGGTTCCTCCTGGATGTTGTTCCATCTGTAATCTTCTGTCACTGACACTGAACCGTCACCTCTGTCTCCTCCTCCCTCTTTCTCCTCCTCCTGCGGTCCATTTATTGTCCTCTGTCTTCTGTCCCACTCAGGTGTCCCGTCCCAGACCAGGTCTTCCTTGTCCATCAGGTCCGCTGGTCCTGGTCTGGGTCCAGGTCACCGGATAAAGGACCGGGACTACCTGGGCTGGATGGACTTTGGACGTCGCAGCGCAGTGGAGTACGAGTACTCCTCCTGAAGACAGCACCTCCTCTGTCCTAAAGTCCACAGACATCAGTCCGTCTCACGCTGCACTGAACCCTGGACGGACTGGACCCAAACCCGGACCTGAACCGGTCCAGAACACACAGGGACCAGGACCACCTTCATCCAGTCGTTTCCTTTGGCTTTATTTGTTCAGAAGAATTTTCAGAAATGTATGAAAATAAAAAAAACAATAAAATCAATTGTCAAAGCCTGTTCGTGTCAACGTGTCCACCAGCGTGTATGTCCACCAGTGTCTGTGTGTCCACCAGCGTGTATGTCCACTAGTGTCTGTGAAGATGGTCCATGTGGGATCTAAGATGGTTCAGGTTCTCAGACAGGGATTAGACTCAGTTCCAGGATCCAACACTTACCTGGGTTTAGTTCAAGTCCTGGTCTTGGATCCAACACTTACCTGGGTTTAGTTCTAGTCCTGGTCTTGATTTGATTCATGTTTCAAAGTGGATTCAGTGTCTTTGGTTCCATATGTTTGTCCACCTGCAGACGGACGTCCAAGTCCACTTACAGTCCAGCAAATGGACAACAGGACAGAGACATCCAAGTCCAGCTGGGGTCCTAGAGGAACCCTGGATGAGGAACCCTGGGCCGTCGGTGTTGGAACCGGTGCAGATCCAGAGCCTCGTGTTAATTTTCACTTTAAAGCTGTGGAGACTTCGGTCCCCAGTTTATCCTCAGATATGTGGGGTGGAGTTGAGCTTCGCCTCCCTTCAGCCGGTTCAGTGTCATGTTTGTTTCATCCATATAATATCATATGGATGCCCGTTGGCGCGAACCTCCGCCTCCCACAATGCAAAAAGTAGAACGTCAGCTTTAATCAGTGTTTATTTGGTTTATATTCATCCATTGGCTTCGTCCACAAAATCACATAATTTTAAATCAGTAAAATCATCCTGAAGTGACGCAGTCCCTTCCCATCATACCCGTCATTTGTCATTGCTGTCCTTCCTGTCATACCCGTCGTTCCTGTCGTACCTGTCATACCCATCATACCCGTCGTACCCATTGTTCCTGTCATACCCATCGTACCCATCATTCCTGTCGTACCCACATTAGTGTTTTGTTTACAGATCCAGAATCAACCGCTACATCTCAAACAACAACAAAGCAGGAAGAACCTGATGAAATAAGTGCAGTTTTCATTTACATAAACACATCACCTTCATCATGTGACACCCCCCCACTCCCCATGCCGTTAACAGGACAGTAGGTTACCCATAATTCCACACACGTGGCCTCGGCTCTGGACAAACTTAAAGACCTGGACACAACATTAAGTGCATTTAAAGTCAGACCTAAAGTCACTGCCCATGTGTTTGAGTTTATTTGGCACTAAACGTCTAATGGCCGATGGCGTCCGAACCCTGGTCACATGGTTCCATCTGGACCGAACCACCACCGCTTCCATGTGCTAGAGGCCTCATTCACAGAGTGTTCGAGGCTTCAGGGAAAAATAAAAACACACAAAAACATCTCTTAAATAATGTCTGGAAAACAGGAACACGTGACGTGATGGCGGCGGTGTGAATGATCTAGGCCAATGGGTGGAGCTTAGCATCGGCGGCGTCTTGGCTGTGACCTGAACCAGGTCGGCGATGCCGTTCCGACGTTCCACACCTGGATCTGGGGATTTGGGTTCTTATTGCTTGTTGACACAGTTTGATAAATGTTTCCAGACAAATACATTTAACGTCAGACATATGTTCCTGTTCTTATTTTGAGCCGACCTTTGATCCTTTGACCCCTGTGCAGCTCAGGCTCATTTGTTCATCATCTGGTTCTGATTTCAACATGATCATCAAACACACGCATACGTGGACGACATTTAAAGAAGCATCAGGATCATCATATTCACATGGAAAGGTCTTTAGCTCTGCTCAGGGGACGTTCCATTCAAAGCCACAGAACACTGGGTTCTAAATGCTACAGACCACGCCCACTGTTCAGGACAGTGTTTGGTCAAAGTAAAGACGCTAACGCACTGGTCCAGGACTCCGTCTGCTCTCTGGGTCCACGCTCCATAGTTTAGTCCCACCTGGGTTTTTGGATGAAGGTTGTTTTTTTGAATCTCATCACAACAAAGTGTGTTAAACTAAAAGTCCAAAGGTCCATATATAAAGTCCATGCATATATATATATATATATATATATGTATGTGTGTGTGTGTGTGTGTGTGTGTGTATATGTGTGTTTAGAAGGTCAAGGAAGTCACACACCGGTGTGTGTGTGTGTATGTGTGTGTCTGTCTATGTGTCTTTTGTGTGTCTTATCTGTCTTTTGTGTGTCTTCTATGTGTGTTTTGCATGTCTACTGTGTGTCTTTGTGTCTTTTGTGTGTTTTTGTGTCTTCTGTTTGTCTCTTGTGTGTCTTCCGTGTGTATTTGTGTGTTTTTGTGTCTTCTATTTGTCTGTTGTGTGTCTTCCATGTGTTTCTTGTGTGTCTCTTGAGTGTCTCTTAAGTGTCTTCTGTGTGTCTTCCGTGTGTCTCTTGTGTGTCCTCTGCATGTCACTGGAAGCGTCCCATGGCCTCGGCGGCCTTCACCCTCACCACAGGATCCGGGTCCTGCAGCAGCGTCACCAGACCTGAAGCAGAACACGGAAAACCAAAGTCAAAGCCGGTGAAGGTTTAACAGGAAAAAAACACAGGAGGAAACAGACGCCGTGACCTTTGACCTTTAGTGATGGCGCCCATGTTGAGGTGGGACAGATGCTCCTCCTGCAGGTTCCCCAGTAGAAACCCTGAACACAGGAACACACATTAGAACAGCTGACGTTCTACACCGACTTCAGTTCATGATCCTGAGTCGACCTGAGGATGAAGCGTCAACACATGAAGAGCAGGTTCCTGAAGGTCGAAGAATGTCAGTGTCAACACCAACACAGCAGGGAACAAAGCAGGGAACAAAGCAGGGAACAAAGCAGGGAACAGAGCAGGGAACAAAACAGGGAACACAGCAGGGAACAAAGCAGGGAACACAGCGAAGAACAAACCAGGGAACAAAGCAGGAAATCAAGTGGGAAACAAAGCAGGGAACAAAGCAGGGAACACAGCGGGGAACACAGCATTGAACAAAGCAGGGAACAAAGCAGGAAACACAGCGGGGAACAAAGTAGGGAACAAAGCAGGGACCACAGCAGGGAACAAAGTAGGGAACAAAGCAGGGAACAAAGTAGGGAACAAAGCAGGGAACACAACGGGGAACAAAGTAGGGAACAAAGCAGGAAACACAACGGGGAACAAAGTAGGGAACAAAGCAGGAAACAAAGCAGGGAACAAAACAGGGAACAGAGCAGGGAACAAAACAGGGAACACAGCAGGGAACAAAGCAGGGAACACAGCGAAGAACAAACCAGGGAACAAAGCAGGAAATCAAGTGGGAAACAAAGCAGGGAACAAAGCAGGGAACACAGCGGGGAACACAGCATTGAACAAAGCAGGGAACAAAGCAGGAAACACAGCGGGGAACAAAGTAGGGAACAAAGCAGGGACCACAGCAGGGAACAAAGTAGGGAACAAAGCAGGGAACAAAGTAGGGAACAAAGCAGGGAACTCAACGGGGAACAAAGTAGGGAACAAAGCAGGAAACACAACGGGGAACAAAGTAGGGAACAAAGCAGGAAACAAAGCAGGGAAAAAAGCAAGGAACAAACCAGGAAACAAAGCAGGGAACAAAGTAAGGAACAAACCAGGAAACAAAGCAGGGAACAAAGTAAGGAACAAAGCAAGGAACAAAGCAGGGAACAAAGCAGGGAACAAAGCGGGAAACCAAGTGGGAAACAAAGCAGGGAACCAGTGAAAACACATAGATGACAGACATCAAACCTCAGCAGATGAGGAAGAAGGATTTGGACCAATCCAGTCAAAACAACCAGAACATCTACAATAAACTGAACAGATCATGAATATGAACAGAGAAGTGGATCAGATGGTTCTACAGGGGTGGACAAGAACGGAACTAAAACATATGAACACCAACAAAACTAGAACCTATGAACACCAATGGAACTAGAACCTATGGACACCAACAGAACTAGAACCTATGAACACCAATGGAACTAGAACTTATGAACACCAATTGAAATAGAACCTATGGACACCAATGGAACTAGAACCTATGAACACCAACGGAACTAGAACCTGTGAACACCAACGGAACTAAAGCCTATGAACACCTATGGAACTAGAACCTATGAACACCAATGGAACTAGAACCTATGAACACCCCTATGAACACCAACGGAACTAGAACCTACGGACACCAATGGAACTAGAACACCAACAGAACTCGTACCTATAAACACGAATGGAACTCGTGCCTATAAACATGAATGGAACTCGTGCCTATAAACATGAATGGAACTCGTACCTATAAACATGAATGGAACTCGTACCTATAAACATGGCGGCTCCTGCTCGGACTTCGGCCCAGGTGCTTTTGAAGAACTGGATTACTGAGATGTGGTAGAAGTTTAACATGCTGGGGAAGTCCTGGATCTGCAAACGGAGCCACTGTTATGTTCTGAGGAGTTCAACAAACCTTCTGAAGAGTGTTAAGATCTAGATCTCACAGACATCAGCATTTACGGCTCTAATCTAACATATTAGATCACCCTCTCACCAGGTACTTGGTCAGATCGTTGATGAACTCTCCGTAGTGCAGGTTCCTGTCATCGTGAAGGTGGTTCTGAAACATGGCTGTGATCTGGTCCGACCCAACAACAGGAGCGCACACACGCATCGCATATTTACATGCCTGAAGTGGAACATACATGTGAATATACAGGACACGCTGCGCCTGTTCTACCCTTAAATTCCAAACCAGGCCCTACCTTCACCACCTGAGGGTTTGGGTCAACCAGGTGCAGTAATAGACTAACAAGAACATTGTGGATCTGGTCTTTGAAGACTGGTTCTCCAGACCCAAACTTGGACAGGTTCCCCATCAGGTGAATGGAAGCACAACGGATCTCATCGTTCTCCTGGAGAATGTAAAACCACGACAGAACATCAGCGTCAGACACATCTGCACATTATCAACATTAACATGTAATATGTACAAATACAAGAACACTAACGCTTTCCAAGAAAGGTTTGATCTTCATGAAAATGTAGACGACCAGTAAGTGGACGTTCTTCTTGTCCAGGTAGAGGAGAACTTTAGACAGACCTGACATGGCCTCCAGAGTGATGAGTTTACCTGCAGGAAAATTAGTCCAACAGGGTTCAATCAGGATGTCACGTCTGTACCAGAGTTTATCAAAGGTCTTCAGAC
The DNA here is from genome assembly GCF_902148855.1 of Sphaeramia orbicularis. Classification (NCBI taxonomy): domain Eukaryota; kingdom Metazoa; phylum Chordata; class Actinopteri; order Kurtiformes; family Apogonidae; genus Sphaeramia; species Sphaeramia orbicularis. The sequence continues at coordinate 12,294,048 of NC_043972.1, forward strand.
CAAAAGTCTGCTTTCTCTTCAAACTTATGAACTATATGTAACTGATAAAACACCATCTGACAGTGAGGTTTTTTTTCTTTTCTTTTGTCTTTTCCATCATTGTAATGTGGTTAGATGTTGGGCTGTGTAATCAGGTCAACTTTTCTAGACTCTTCCGGACCTTCCTCTTTCTGTTTCATTAATACATTTATTTCCTGTGTCCTGTCACTGCTCAATATTTTCTTCTGTCATTTGACGACCCAATAAAAACAATGGTGCGATTCCTGTTTGGTCCAGACCATATGTTTGGGAACCTCTGGTCCTACCTGGATCATCCTTTTCCTCCATGCCAGAGCTCATGGCCGCCAGCAGCTCCTTGGCATATTTATTGACCTGTTGGCACAGGAGGGTTATGGTTATTGAGGGGAGGGGTCTGAGGACATCGAAGGACTCGGTTTGTCTTTTATGTGCCTGTACCTTTTCGGGGGAACCCTCGGCAATGTTTCCCAGACCTCGGACAGCCAACATCCGGACAGAACAGCAGGGGTCGGAGATCCTCTCCATCATGTTGTTCATCAACACATCGATCAACAGCAGCTCCGTCACCACGTGATGGTTCAACAGCTGCAAGAACATGGAACATTAACTGAAACCCAATGAACACGGATCCAGATCAGATGGATCAGTGAAACAAGAAGCTCCAACAACACACAACCCTGAGGAACATAAACATCACCTCAGAAAAAAAAGCAGTGACAGTGATTCTCTGACATTCGTAGATGTTGTTTAAGGACGGACAGAGACACTCGACGATAGCAGGTAACCTCGGACCAGCATGCTTAGCGACTGCCCTGTAGACGACACAACAAACTTCACACATGATGCATTCACTGACTGCACAGATCAACACTATTAGAGTTCTTAGTTACACACACTTTTACCATGGTTTGTCATGACCCTGAACATCTCACCGTGCCAGTAGTGTGACTCCACTGATGTGGCTGTTTGGTTCCCTCATTGCCTCCCAGGCCTCGTCTTCATCCAACCTCTTCATCACTTCGTCCAACTGGGCCCGAGCCAATAGGATCCTCAGAGCGTCAGCCGCCACCCTGGAGGCAAAGTCCATGAGAAGACAAAGCTTCAGACGTGGAGGACGCCGTGGGATGTCACATTTATCAAAGGTATCAGTCGGACCCGTAGACGACCGCCTAACAACATCCAGACGTATGTGCAGAAAAAGTGCAGATTCCAGAGGAGCTCTGGAGCCACTGCCAGCAAGACATGAGGGACACCAAGCAGGTGTCTGAAGGTCCGACCAACCGTGTCCAAGTAGTCGGTTTAGTGACCGTCTGGAGACACATCTGTCAGTATTGTCAGTGTCTGTGCAGAAGCTAACAAACGATGAAGCAGCTTCAGATAAAAAGGTTACTGAAATCAGTACGAGCTGGGAAGCACCTGAAACAGATGACTCTTCTGGTTCCAAAATAAAACAGGAAGCACACCAGCAAACAAAATAGAACAGGAAGTACACCAGTAAACAAAACAAAATAAAAAGTACACCAGTAAACAAAATAAAAAAGGAAGTACACCAGTAAACAAAATAGAACAGGAAGTACACCAGTAAACAAAATAAAAAAGGAAGTACACCAGTAAACAAAACAAAAAAGGAAGTACACCAGTAAACAAAACAAAACAGGAAGTACACTAGTAAACAAAATAAAATTGGGTGAAAAAAACTAAATCTTCTGGTTCCCACTTCTCCACCTTCCTGTTCGAGTAAAACATGTATGCTTGAGAAAGTATTCCACATGTATGTGAATGCAGTTCATATGTGTGTGTGTGTGAGTTTCATATATGTGTGTGTTTGTGTGTTTCATATGTGTATATTAGTGATGGGAAGATTATCCAATACATATCGGTACGTATGGAAATGTGTAGGTATGTATCGGTACGTATCGGTACGCTGACATGCACATGTACGATCCCAGTGCACCGGTAGAGAAGCTGTGAGTTAATGAAAAGTTTGGAATAATATTGTGATGTATTGGTTATTGAATGTTTGTATGGATAAAATTGGATCCATTCAATTAATATATGTTTAGCTCCATTTTAAAGTATTACTGTTTATTTGAGTAAAGTTTTTCTTTTCTTCAGACCCATGTTAACGAGTGCCATGGATTCGTGGATGTGTACACTGTACACTAAAAGTATAAGCGCCACCCATGCACTGGGCACATGCTCCGCCCATGCTCCGTCCCTTAATCTTGTCCTGTGTGTATGTGAATGTGACAGACATAGAAGAGGGTGACCACATGTGGTTTGTAAACGTGTACTTTTACTAGATCAGCTATACTGAATACTGCAGTACATACCACAGATACTTCCTTAAACAGTCACATACATATCTAACAGTATATCCCATAATACCCTGCACAGGTGTCTCTTAAAGTGACAGAACCTTTTTCTGTTTTACCTACATTACAAATTCATTACATTACAAATGGATTCAGTGAAGGAGGAAGAAGTTGAGTTAGAAACAGAGAACTGACTGTGGAACCGAAGTCCTACGTTTGTCCCTGACTGTATGAGACAGGTGTCCCAGATACTCACCCTGCTACGTGGACAGACGCAGACGGCCTGGCATTGTCTTTGGGAGCAGCGACGCCAACGCTTGCACCAAGTCGGACCAAGAGACAGGAGAAGAGCTGAGGGAACAGAGCCACGGCGGGTTCCTGACACTGACCGTTCAACAGCAGCTCTTTGACACCACAGGTTATCTGGAATGACAGAACACCGATGTGAAGACCAATATCTGTACAGAACCATGAGAACCACGGGAACCACAGAAACCATGGAAACCACAGGAACCACGGGAACCACAGGAACCACAGGAACCAGAGGAACCATAGGAACCACGGGAACCAGAGGAACCATAGGAACCACAGGAACCAAAGGAAACACAGGAACCAGGGGAACCAGAGGAACCACGGGGACCACGGGAACCACAGGAATCACAGGAACCAGAGGAACCAGGGGAACCACAGGACCCACAGGAACCAGAGGAACCATGGGACCCACAGGAACCACGGGAACCAGAGGAACAATGGGAACCACAGGAACCACGGGAACCAGAGGAACCATGGGAACCACAGGAACCAGAGGACCCAAGGGAACCACAGGAACCACAGAAACCAGAGGAACCAAGGGACCACAGGAACCATGGGAACCACAGGAACCAGAGGACCCAAGGGAACCACGGGAACCACAGGAACCAAGGGACCACAGGAACCATGGGAACCACAGGAACCCCGGGAACTACAGGAACCAGAGGAACCATGAAAACAGGAACCAGGGGACCCACAGGAACCAGAGGAACCAGAGGAACCAGGGGACCCACAGGAACCAGAGGAACCAGAGGAACCAGGGGAACCACAAGAACAAGTGGAACCAGAGGAATCGAAGGAACCATGGAAACCACAGGAACCAAAGGAACTACAGGCAACAGAGGAACCATATGAAACACAGGAACCAGGGGACCCACAGGAACCACGGGAACCACAGGAACCAGGGGAAACACAGGAACTATGGAAACCACAGGAACCAGGGGAAACACAGAAACCATGGGAACCACAGGAACCAGGGGAACCACAGGAACCATGGAAACCACAGGAACCAAGGGAACCATCTATAACATGGAACTCACGGCCAGAGGTTGAGCCGTGGCCATCTTAGAGGCTCCTCCTCTGACTGTCCACTCCTTCCTGTCCACGAATGGAGCCAGAACCACTAACTTGTCCATCACTGTCTCCAGAATCTGTCTGGCCACAAGCGGGTCTGAACCCAAAGCCATCCACATCTCACTGGTCCAGCTGCACATGGACAAGAGAAGACAGACAGGAGACATGAGAGTCCAACAGGAGACAGAAAGAGGACAGAGAAGAGACAGATAAGGAGGCAGACAGGAGACAGAGAAGGAGGCAGAGAAGGAGGCAGACAGGAGACAGAGAAGGAGACAGACAGGAGAAAGAGAAGGAGACAGAGAAAGAGACAGAGAAAGAGACAGACAGGAGACAGAGAAAAAGACAGACAGAAGACAGAGAAGGAGACAGAGAAGGAGAACTGTTACAACATGTTCATTGTGTGTCTGTGTGTACATGTGTGTTTGTTGTGTGTACGCATGTGTTTGTTGTGTGTACCTGTTGTGTGTTTGTTGTGTGTTTGCTGTGTTTACCTGTTGTTTGTTTGTTGTGTGTCTGTTGTGTGTTTGTTGTGTGTACCTGTTATGTGTTTGTTGTGTCTGTTGTGTGTACCTGTCATAGGGTAGGGGCTGGTTCACTAGTGTGGTCAGAACCGTCTGCAGATGTTGTGATGCCAGGATGAGAACGGTCTGTCCAATGGCCACTCTGACCTGAACACATGACAACAACAACAGCATGACAACAACACAACACACACAAAAAAATACACAACTGTAGGACTGATGGAATCTCATGTGTAGATACCTGCTCCTCTGTGATGTTCTGAAGACACACATGGAGAACCTCCAACATCTGTGGAACCTGACACACACAGGCACACACAAAATAAATATACACAACAGACACACAAACACACATCAAATATACACAAACGCACACCAAATACACACAAACACACACACACAGACGTGTGAATTAGTCTCCGCCCACTGCCCACAGTGTTTGTGTTATTTCTACTGAACACCGCTTTGTCTTTGACCTGTGACCTTTGACCCCAGTGACCTTTGCCCTTTACATTACCAGCTCCTGGAGGCCTCCTCCTCTGTTCTTTAGCAGCGTGTTGAGGATGACGGATGCCGCGCGACTGCAGTTGGACTGACTGTCCACCAGTCCATCAAACAGCACGAAGACCAGAGTGGACATCTGTCCCTGAGGAAGACGTTTACTCATGACCTGGAGGAGACAGAACAGGAAACACCACCGTCAATGCCAGAGGAATACACCAGAGGAAACATCAGAGGAAACACCACCGTTAACACCAGAGGAAACCCCAGAAGAAACACCACTGTCAACACCAGAGAAAACACCACAGGAAACACCAGAAGAAACACCACTGTCAACACGAGATGAAACACCAGAGAAAACACCACAGGAAACACCAGAAGAAACACCACCGTCAACGCCAGAGAAAACACCACAGGAAACACCACCATCAACACCGGAGGAAACACCAGAAGAAACACCAGAGGAAACACCAGAAGAAACACCAGAGGAAACACCATCGTCAACACCAGAGGAAACACCAGAAGAAACACCCCCGTCAACACCAGAGGAAACACCAGAAGAAACACCACCGTCAGCACCACAGGAAACATCACAGGAAACACCAGCAGAAACACCAGAAGAAACACCAGAGGAAACACCAGAGGAAACACGAGACAAAACACCACAGGAAACCCATCCCCCTCACCTTGGTTAGGTCTGAGCAGGTCTTGTAGAGGACTGAGTGGTCAGGGTTCTCCAGACGTTCCTTCAGAGGAATCAGACTGTCCACGCCTTCATCCTTATGGTCGAGGGCAAAGCCTTCATCATGGACACAAACAAACACATGTGATGAATCTAACCGATGAGATTAGGACAGAACTTCAGATCAGTTCAACCCTCTGGAGGTGCCCACTGAGGGCGGGTCCAGAGGGGGCCTGTCATAGGTCAGGGGTGGAGCTCTGACACAGCCTACCTTCATATCGCAGCTGAATGTAAAGCAGAGTGTGGATGCAACTGACGGCCGCGACACGAACAGAGGAGACAGGATCAGAGCAACGAGGAGAGAGACGACCGAGGAGGGCACCAAGGTTATGGAAGGACACCATGTTCTAAAAGAAAGAGGAGGAGAAAGAGGAGAAGGGGGAATAGAAGGAGAAAGAGGAGGAAGAGGAGAAGGGGGAATAGAAGGAGAAAGAGGAGGAAGAAGAGAAGGAGTAATAGAAGGATAAAGAGGAGGAGGAGAAAGAGGAGGAAGAGGAGAAGAAAGAGGAAAAGGAGGAGGAGAAGGACAAAGAGGAGGAAAAAGAAGAGAAGGAGGAGGAGGAGAAAGAGGAGGAGAAAAAAGATGAGAAAGAGGAGAAGGCGTAAGAGGAGAAAGAGGAGGAGAAAAAGGACGAGAAAGAGGAGGAGGAGAAGAGAAGAAAAAAGAGGAGGAGAAGAAAGACGAGAAGAGGAGAAAAAGGAGGAGAAAGAGGAGGAGAAGACAAGAAAAAGGAAGAAAGAGGAGAAGAAAGAGGAGAATGAAGAGGAGGAGGAGAAATAGGGGGAGAAACAAGAGAATAAGGAGGAGAAAGAGGAGGAGGAAAAAGAGGAGGAGAAGGAGGAAGAGGAGAAAGAGGAGGAAAAAGAGGAGGAGGAGAAAGAGGAGGAGAAAAAAGTTGAGAAGAGGAGAAAGAGGAGGGGGAGAAGAAAAAGAAAAAAGAGAAGAAAGAGGAAGAGAAAGAGGAGGAGAAAGAGGAAAAGAGAAGACGTAGAAGAGGAGAAGAGGAGGAGAAAGAGAAGAAAGACGAGAAGGAGGAGAAAAAAGAGAAGAAGGAGAAAGAGGAGAAGAAATAAGGAGAGGAGAAGAAAGGAGAGAAGAAAAAAGAAGAAAAAGAAAAGGAAGAAAGAGGAGAAGAAAGAAAAGAAAGAGAAAAGGGGAAAGGAAGAGAAGAAGAGAGAAAAGAAGGAGAAAAGGAAGAAAAAAGAAAAAGAGAAAAAGAAAAAGAAGAAAGAGAAAAGAAAGAAAGAGAAGTCATCAGTAGAAAATGGACCAAGTACAACCAACACTCAAATACACAACACAGTACTACAAATGCACAACACAGTACTGTGTACTGTGTAGTGTGTAGTGTGTGCTGTGTGCACTGTGTAGTGTGTGTACTGTGTACTGTGTAGTGTGTGTACTGTGTAGTGTGTGTACTGTGTGTAGTGTGTGTACTGTGTAGTGTGTAGTGCGTACTGTGTAGTGTGTAGTGTGTACTGTGTACTGTGCACTGTGTATTGTGATGATAGTACCGTGTAGTGTGTGTATTGTGTGTGTTCCAGGTGTGTACCTTGACGGTCAGGTGGTCCAGGTAGAACATCAACACATCGGCTGTAACCGTTACCGCCCACTGTCTCTGATGGTCATGTGATGAACTCAGCCATGAGTCGATGTGCTGAAGGTGGAAATAACAACACACAGACGGTGGGTCGACTTAGGCCGAAAGAACACAGAGAGAACACAGAGAACACAGAGAGAACACTGAGGGAACACTGAGAGAACACCGAGAGAACACTGAGAGAACACAGAGAGAACACTGAGAGAACACAGAGAGAACACTGAGGGAACACTGAGAGAACACCGAGAGAACACTGAGAGAACACAGAGAGAACACCGAGAGAACACTGAGAGAACACAGAGAGAACACTGAGAGAACACCGAGAGAACACTGAGAGAACACAGAGAGAACACCGAGAGAACAGAAAGAGAACAGAGGGAACACTGAGAGAACACCGAGAGAACAGAAAGAGAACAGAAAGAGAACACAGAGAGAACACTGAGAGAACAGAAAAAGAACACAGAGAGAACACAGAGGGAATACTGAGAGAACACCGAGAGAACACAGAGGGAACACCGAGAGAACACAGAGAGAATACCGAGAGAACACAGAGGGAACACTGAGAGAACAGAAAGAGAACACAGAGAGAACACAGAGGGAACACTGAGAGAACACAGAAAGAACAGAAAGAGAACACAGAGAGAACACAGCGGTAACACTGAGAGAACACAGAGAGAACAGAAAGAGAACACAGAGGGAACACTGAGAAAACACAGAGAGAACACAGAGAGAACACCAAGAGAACACTGAGAGAACAGAAAGAGAACAGAAAAAGAACAGAAAGAGAGCAGAGAGAGAACACAGACAGAACAGAAAGAGAACACAGAGAGAACAGAAAGAGAACAGAAAAGGAACAGAAAGAGAGCACAGACAGAACAGAAAGAGAACACAGAGAGAACACTGAGAGAACAGAAAGACAACAGAAAAAGAACAGAAAGAGAACACAGAGAGAACAGGGAGAGAACACAGACACAACAGAAAGAGAACACTGAGAGAACAGAAAGACAACAGAAAAAGAACAGAAAGAGAACACAGAGAGAACACTGAGAGAACAGGGAGAGAACACAGACACAACAGAAAGAGAACACAGAGAGAACAGCAAGACAACAGAAAGAGAATGCCAAGAGCACATGTGGAGGAACCTGTAGAGAACATGAAGATGTTAGAACCACAGCTGATGAAGCTGACCTTGAAGACGTTCTGCAGGCCATCGGGGTTTGGATCCTTCAACAGGAAACTCCTCAACAGCTGCTGCAGCGATGCCAACGTGTCTGTGTACAACGTCTGGACAACAGGAGGACAAGACACACAACCATGACAGGGGGGTCTGAGGGGGTTGGGTTCTGTTCTGACTGGCTGGGTGGTTTTGGGGGGGTTGGGTTCTGTGCTGACTGGCTGGGTGGGGTCTGAGGGGGTTGGGTTCTGTTCCAACTGGCTGGGTGGTTCTAGGGGGGTGGGTTCTGTTCTGACTGGCTGATCTGTGTACTGATTCTGTGGTCCGGTCGTCACCTGTCTCTGCTTGGGGTCCAGGACATCATCGTCTTTGGTTCTCTCAGGTGTGTGCGTCTCCGGCGGCAGAGAAAACACACTGTTCACACAAACCTTCAACAGGTCGAAGGCATCATTCTCGGTCAGAGGAGGATCCAGAGGTCTGAAACGGGAGTCAAAGACTGAACCGACAACCAGGAAAGAACAGACGACAACAAAAGAACAGATGACCACGAAAGAGCAGACAACCACGAAAGAACAGACGACCAGGAAAAATCTATTATTAATGTCTCTTTCATAAAATAAATGTTTAAACAAAAAGAGAATCAGTGGAATTTTAACAAAACACAAAATACACAACATAAAATCACTGAAAACCAAAACCATAAATTTTGTTTTGTTCTTGTTCTGAAACCAGAGGTGTTAAAAAAAGACCCGAATCTGTTCCTCACATTCACACTGAAACACATGAGAAACAGAAGCATATTTACAGAAAACACGCAATCATCACACATCAAATATGTCGACTACAGCAACAAAAGTCAACGCAAATATGTGTATTTTTTGGTTCTAACTTGATTTTAAAGTCAGATTCCGATTTTCTATGAACCACATATGAGGGTAAAACAGGACATGGTGATCCTGTAGACCTGGTCCAGACCTGGTCGTTTAGAGATCACCAAGGATCTAACTGTTTTTTGGCTCAAGGATACATCAGGTTGGCACAGGTGCTCATCACCAGAGGGCGCACTGGAGTCCGTAATGAATCAGCTGCCTCTGCCTTGATGAAATCCTGAAGCAGGACATAAATCCAGGTGTGATCACAGATGTTAAAGCTGTAGAAGCTGAAGTAGCGGCTGAACTACTGACCAGCATGATGCTAATGAGCTCCTGTTTCCGCGTAAAGACGTAGCCCTGTTTCTTCACACACTCGCCCACGGCTTTGGCGATGAGGCCAATGCTCTGGATCAGACTCAGCTTCATTGTCAGGTCCTGGTTGTGTATTGGAAACAACACAAAATACACAAAAAGAACACACAACACAGGGAGAGGAAGGACGCAAAGAGACAAGAAGAGGATCAAGAGACGAAGGATGAGCGTGAAGGAAAAGAAACTGTCAGAAGTCAGAAAAAAAACCAAACAAACAGATATTCAGTCTAGAGCAGGGGTACCCAACCCTGGTCCTCCAGATCTACTGTCCAACCCTGGTCCTCCAGATCTACTGTCCAGCCCTGGTCCTAACCTAAACCCTAACCCTACGTGTTTTAGATGTTTCCTCTTCCAGTCCACCTGATGGTCATTCTCAGTCTTCTGCAGAGCTGGATGACCAGCTGATCATTTGAATCAGGACTATTGAAGACGGACACGTCTAAAACATGCAGGACAGTAGATCTGGAGGACCAGGTTTGGACACCCCTGGTCTAGAGGAATCAGATCTACAGAGGATCGGCCAAAGCACCGGGACAGGACCAACCAACCAACCAACCAACCAACCAATCACATGAAGGACATGACGGGCCCCCTCCACCCACCGGCAAGTCACTGATTGAGTCCAAAGGCTTTGGGTCCATGTCCAGTTGATGTCCTCTTCAGACCTGTTCTATCTGCTCTAGTTCTGCTGTTTCAGACCTGTTCTATCTGCTCTAGTTCTGCTGTTTCAGATCCGTTGTATCTGCTCTAGCTCTGCTGTTTTAGACCCGTTCTATCTGCTCTAGCTCTGCTGTGTCAGACCCGTTCTATCTGCTCCAGCTCTGCTGTTTCAGACCCATTCTATCTGCTCTAGTTCTGCTGTTTCAGACCCGTTCTATCTGCTCTTGTTCTACTATCCCTGCTGCTGCTGTGGGTGTGAACGGAGGAGGGGGAGGTTTCCACAGAAGCTCATCTGTTAATCAACACCTTTGACCCAAACTGATGTGAGTTCCATTAGAATTAAAACAGGAGTTTGAATGAGTTTAAAGCTACTTTCACAGACATAGATCAGCACTGATGAACGGTGGAAAACATGGGCTAGACCTCTGAGCTCACATCATTGACCGTTTACAGGAAATGGAACTCAGGCGTTCTCCATTCTCCGTTCTCTATGGCTGTGAGTTCAAGTGCAGCTTTAAACAGTCAAAGCTCAAACACAACGACTTATCGTATGGAACCAGCTGTTGTTCTTGACCTTTAGATGTTTAGACTAAATGTCAAGATTTTAGTTTATGCAGAAGAAAAGCAGAACAGAAGAGAAACCAGAGAAAAGACAGAAGGAACTGGTACGAGTGGAATAAAAGCCAGAGGACGAGGCCCTGGGACGGACGGTACCTTAGTCTCTACTTTAATCCCCAGAACCTGCATGAAATAAAGGTGGAAGAGTCAGGAACTCAGACACATGCAGCTGTGGAACCTGCAGCTGAAGCAGGGTCACATGGTTCCAATCTACAGTCAGAGCTGAACCCTAACCCAAACCCCAAACCCCTAACCCCTAACCCTGACACTGCCCATAACCCTAACCTTAACCCTAACCCACCACTAACCCCAGCCCTAACTCTAACTCTAGCCCTAACACCAAGCCTAACCCTGACTTTAACCCTAACCCTGACACACACTCTAACCTTAACCCATCCTTAAATTAATCTCACTTTTTTGCAATATCAAAAAATATCAACCCCCCTTTTTTAAAGCTGCAGTATGTAGGATTGTGGCCAAAACTGGTACCGCAATTACATTCAAAATACTGTAGAACGTGGTATCCTCTCCTCCTCCGCCCAGGCTAGGGGTTGCCAGATCCCGCATGAGCATCCACTACTAGCGTTTCCTCTAATCCTTGCCACCACACCATAAATTTCATACAAAAAAATCATCACCAGACTTACTCTACATAAGTCTAATATATAACAGGCCAGAACAAACGTCCTGCACAGTCAAATGAAAATTTGCGAAGATTCAGGAGCTCTAACCCCCCCCCCCACCACCACCACCACCGAACCACGGACGCCGAACTACTGACACCCCCACCACCGAACCACAGACACCGGACTACCACCCCCCCGACCGAACCACGGACGCCGAACTACCGAACCCCCCCACACACACACACACACACACACACACTTTCCGGACGACTGATCCCCCACACACACACCGAACCACAGACGCCGAACTACCAACCGAACCCCCCGACCGAACCACGGACACCGAGCTACCGAGCCCCCCCCGATCGAACCACGGACCGAACAACCCCCCCCCCCCGTTCGGATTACACACCGCTAAATGAACAGGTCACTTCCACAGAAAACACTGAACTACTAGGAGCTACCATGGCAAGAGACAAGTCCTACACCGGTACCTGGTCTGTTCACCAGTCCCGGACCGGCAGTCTCTTCACCGGGGCCAGGAGAAGAGACTGCTGCCCGGCCCCGGAAGAAGGGACCAGGTGAAGAGGCCGCGACCCCGGCTCTGAGTGGCTCTTACCGGTGGTCAGACTAAGGCAGGGCCGGCGTCGGTCTTCAAATCCTTCTCCTCTTTCAGCCGTCTCCATGTTTCTAAATCATCTCCTATACATCTCCTTGTTTTATTTCTCACTTTGTCACGATGTATTTGGGAATAATAAGAGTCCTTTTAGGTTTAATAACGTCAGACATTTGTGATCAGAAATGTTCCAGCTGCAGCCCACGGGGATCTGGCAACCTGGATGCTGAAAGGCTTCTGACTCTGTGATTAGCAGACAGGTGATGGGCGGGGCATCAGACCAAAACACACAATGTCAACATAAACATCATTTCAGGGCTGACACTGAGCTTTTCAACTGTACATATTCTGGCTGGACTACTACTGTCAGTGAGATCAGTATTTGAAATGAACATGATTCCTTAATGTCTGGTGACAGTCAAGGCAATTTTACAATTACTTAGAACATAATTCCTACATACTGCAGCTTTAATTAATTTTAGGACCTACGCACTCTGGGCTTGGGATGGTGGCAGATACCCTCAATACATTGTGGGACCCTGCTCCCACCCCAACACCCCGAATTATTTATTTAAATAAAATGGGAGCCCCCCTTCCATCTGCCCCGGTGGTCCACCTGGGGATTGAACTGGGGTCCTGGGCACTAAAGTCCCAGGCCCCTTCCACTCCATCCTTGCTCCAATAGCTAAGAAGATCGTCAGTTTAACCCAAACCTAAAACCTTAACCCTAACCCAAACCTAACCCTAATCCTAACCTTAACCCTAACCCCAAACCTTAAACCCTAACCCTAGCCCTAAACCTTAGCCCTCACCCTAAACCTAAACCCTAACCCCTAAACCTAAACCCTAACCCCTACCCCAAACCCTAAACCTAAACCCTAACCTCTAACCCTGGCCCCTAACCCCTAACTGCCTTAGTCGTACCTTAGTGTTGAAGTGTTTACTGATGCTGCGGAGGATGTCCTGGTCAAGGCGCTTCAGGATCTGCTCTGGAGGTGCGTTCAGAGCAACATGACCATAACACAGTATTAAAGTACTTTTCACCTTCTCCACCTCAACCTCATTACGTTCCTGAGGAAGAAGACACAGTGTCAGGACGCCGTCGTACAGACTGACCGATGGTCGTATGAGGACGCCGTCGTACCTTCAGCAGGTTGAAGATGCTCGGTGACTTCTTAAAGGCGTCTGATTTTCCAAACTCGTCCAGTTTTGCCAGAGTTCCCTCTAGGTGGCTGTTGGCACACAGGCCAACGCCCATGGCCACGCCCTAATATCCATAAACACAAGTCAGAGCTCAGATGAGTTCCTTAAACCCTGAACCTTCAACCATCCCACTTCAGTACCTGTCGCTCCACGGCGTCGTTGTGACGGGCACCGACCAGGAGTTCATGGAGCTGTTTTTGAACCATGTCCTTATTGAAACAGTGTTGGAGCGTCACCCCAATGCACCGATACAGGAAACTCTGGAGCACAAGCATAACATTCAACAGAAAAGAGCAGAACATGAACCTACTAGGTATGAACTAGACTGGACGCTTCAGTTCCATGAACAGAAGAAACACGGACCACAGAACCCAGTCGACCTTAGTTTGAAAACACTGATAACCAGGCTTACACTGTCGGGGGCAAGGTTATTATCATTAACGAAAACTAACGAAATGACGAAAACTAGAATTGAAAAAACATTTTCGTCAATTGAAATAAATAAAAACTATAAGTAAAAGAAAAAACGATAACTATCTGAAATTGTATTGTGTGTTCACAAAACTAACTAAAACAGATAAAAATTATGGAAAAAATTCCCTTCGTTTTTGTCAATGTCGGATTGATACGAAATCGATTTATTTTGCTCTAGCAATTTTAGCTAGCGGCACCATACGACACTTCAGTCTGTCACTTGTGGTTTACAGTTGCCTGCTGGTCCCCACTCTACCTGGAAACATGGAGACTAAAGTTGGGAGAAAGCAGCAGAGTCCTGTCTGGGATTTATTTGAATACAATGGTGAAGAAGATAAAAGATATGACTAAACTAAAATTAATACTAAAACTAAACTAAAACTAAGCATTTAGAAAAAAATGAAAACTAATAAAAACTAGCAATCCAGCTCTAAAAATGAATTAAAACTAACTGAATGAGAGAAAAAAGTCAAAACTAAATAAAACTAAACTATAATGAAAAATCCAAAATTATTTTAACCTTGGTCGGGGGCCCACATCAAGGGTCTGTCCCCCAACCCCCCCCCAGTCCTCTGTTCTATATAAACCTATTCTCCTTAACTGTTAGACAGTGGATGTGAACTCAGTCTGAGCTCCGTGGGCCTGATAGTGTCAGAAGAATGAACCCATTGAACCCTAAACTGAGCCCAGATGAACTCTGGATGGTAGAACATGGACAGTTGGAAGAACATCAATAGGATCCACATTTGATCTGAATCAGCTGAATACTCATGATTTATGTCCAAAATACTGATGTTGAACTACACCGCCCCCATGTGGACAACTGATAATACTGACAGAAGCTGAAATCAGAGGGTTCTTCCGCTAGGGGTCCACTATGGTGGTTCTCAAGGAGAAGAATCCAACCAAATCTGTCCAAGTTATCCACAAAACACCTTGGAGATCCAACAGCAGCGGATCTGACGGTGGTCAGGGTACTGTTTAATTCTGATTGTAGTGAAGACACCAGATACACACAACCATAATTGGTTCCTAATTTCAATATAAATAGTCGGGTTGGAACGGATGGAACTGAAAGTGTTGGGGAAGTGACTTTACAGGAGTGGTGCCAGGAGCAGCCAATCAGAGGCAGCGTCGGCTGTGATGTCATGATCATGGCTTCAAAGACATTGAGGAGGAAAAACAAAAGGACTGTCTGTGTTCAAACATGAAATACAATTTAAATTACAAACACTACATTTTTTTTTTTTTTTAAATTTTGTGGTTGCCCAAAATTGTAGTTTTTGTAGTTGTAGTTGTTGTAATTGTAGAACTACAAAAAATGATTCAACAAGTACTGGAACTACTGGACACGGAACAAAATATTACTGTAGTTGAAGTGTCCCCAACACTGGGAACGGAGTTGACGATTTAAAACCCAGACGCACTTAAACCAAGATGCATTTAAACCCAGACAACATGTCGATGGAAACACAACTGAAGACTGACCAGGTCACATTTAACACCTTCAAAGACTCTTTAAGGTGTTAAATGCAGATTAATAAATTCAAGACTTTTCAGACAGTTTCAGACCCTGTGGGAACCCTGAAACATTTGATCACAGACCAGTCAGCGTCAGGATTCAGACACAAACCACTGATCCAGCGTCAGTTCCAGCAGCACACGGCTTTAAATGAGCCTGGACTTGAACCCTCACCCTGCCCTCCAATCCTCCTCCTCACCTTCTCCTCTAAGGCGTTGTTGTACGTGCAGAGGTAGCGCGTGGCTTCAGCTGCCAAATGACAAACCCACTGATCATCATCCACAGTCGCCAGAGTTTTGGACAAAAGCTGAAGTTCACAACAAAGAGGAAACTTTTAGAACATGAGCCAAAAAAGAACATGAACCAAAAACGCAGATGGAGAAGAAACAGAGAGAGTCACAACATGTGAATTTGCACACAGACTGTGAAAACAGAGGTTTGATCTGTCCAAACAGCAGCCAGGATGGAATATTTACCTTCAGCAGCTTCTGCTCCCACTGCTGCTGATCTAGAGTTTGTACTGTTGACTCTGGAAAAAAACAAACCAACAAACAAACAAACAAACAGTTAGACTGAAGAAGACACCGTCAAAAAGACAAGAATAAGGAACAGAATTAAAAGAAGAAAACCCTCAGGTCAGAAAACACTCTGGTACACAGGTAACCAGGTAAACAGACAGGTAAACAGGTAAACGGACAGACTGTAGCCTCAGCTGTCAAAGCTCAGATTCCAGGTGCAGCCGGGGGGGGGGGGGGGGGGGGGGGGTGTTCGTACCTTCCAGTTCTGCCACCAGGGGGGGGATGTCTCTGTCCCACAGGCCATCGGTCCTCGGGTGGATGTTGGTGCTGAGGACGAGGAGGAGGGACAGGGATGGAGCCCCATGTCCTCTGCAGTTGAACGGAAAGGCTGCATTCACCTACCACAGGTAAACATACAGGTAAACAGGCAGGTAAACAGTGTGTCCCTGGTCTGTGTCCACTGTCTTCTAGGTCTGTGTCCAGTGTCCCCCTGGTTTGTGTCCAGTGCCTTCCAGGTCTATGTCCAGTATCCCCCTGTTTTGTGTCCAGTGTCCCCGTGGTCTGTGTCCCTGGTTTGTGTCCAGTGTCCCCCTGGTCTGTGTCCATTGTCCTCCACTCACCATCAGTCTGATCATCAGTGTTTGAGGTGAGGGCAGATTGACTGAAAACAGACAAACACACAGTCAGTTTCACACAGTTTCAGGTGAATTCCTTCCAAAATTTTTTCGTACCCGTTGTATCTTCTCACCTTCCTGTGTGAAGTCTATGTTAAAACTGGGGTCCTTGTTTGTTTCTTGGTATTTCCCAAGACTATTAGACTTTTACACAAAGGAGTGGTGGCGTTACTGAACTGAGATGGCGTCAGATAATACAACAACTTTGGCCAAAGCACCTGCAGAAAAAAACAACATTAAGAACAATAACAACAAAGCCACATCCATGAACAGAACAAACACATGAACAAGTGATGGGATCAGAGTTGGACTGGGACAGAAGTGGACGTACGGGGGCCAGTTGTCCAACGGTGGTGGTCAGCAGGTGGAGGCTGTTGTCACACATCGTTCTCAGAGCCTCATTGGTCACTTCCTCTGGATCTGTGGACCTTGGACCACGCTAAAAACACAGAAACCAAATAAAAAAACAACAGAAACCAATAGAAACAAAAAAAAAAACCAACAGAAACCAACAAAAAACAACAGAAACAAAAAAAACCCCAACAGAAACCAACAAAAAACAACAGAAAACAAAAGATACCAACAAAAAACAACAGAAACCAACAAAAAACCAACAGAAAACCAACAGAAAACAGAAAACAGAAACCAACAAAAAAAGACAGAAATCAAATAAAAAACAACAGAAAACAAAAAAAATAACAGGAACCAACAAAAAACAACAGAAAACAACAAAAAACAACAGAAAACCAAAAAGACAGTGTTTGACGACTATTCACCGCATCAACACTAGTTCATTTAGACCAGAGGTGTACAAACTAGGGCCTGGGGCCAACTGTGTCCCACCATCCATGTTTAATTGGCCCAATATAATGGATTATGACCCACATAGAATATATGTGATTAACACTATTGGACTTCATAGCTTTAACACAAGGTTTGAACCACCCTAAGAACCAATCTGATATAAATATACCTAGGATTAATACTCTACATTAACACAATACACACTGTACATTAATGCATAAATACTCCACATTAACGTTATAAATACTCTACATTAACGCTAGTAACACTGTACATTAACACTATCAATACTCTACATTAACACTATAAATATTCTAGTACACAAATAGTTGTTAAAAATCAGCACATTTAATGAAAAAGTACTGAATATCTTTTCTACCTCTGGTCTGAAATTATGACGTACAGACATCACTCTGTTTTATACCAGGATTATGTTCTTTTCTCTGCACCTTTTCTGTAATAAACATACTTTATATGTTGTGTCTAATACAATAAAGCCCATGTTTGACAGTTAAATGAAGCTTTGTGTGCATCGTCTTTAAATGGACTGAGCTGTTTTATGTAAAGGCTGCAAAGCATTTAGTAGGAAACCATCATACTGTGAACAGATCACATGGATGGTTTTACTTGTCATGTTTATGCTTGTTTTCCACATTGGAAATCCAATCTATTTTCTTTAAACCACTACAAAAACACCATGAAAGTATACCTGAAGTGTGTTGTGTAAGGCGCAGTGTTGAACAATGAAGCGAACCAGTAACTCTCCTCCCTCCAGCTCCAGATAACCATGATGAGCCATCGCACTGATCACCTGGATCACACGCTTCTTCACCTGGATCCAGTCACAGATGGAGGAAACACAACAACAACAACAACAACGCATGAGTAAAGGTGGAGAGGAACCCAGTTCATGTGTTTAGACAGACACACAGAAAAGCAAAAAAGAACCAACACAAACCAATGGAAAACTAAAAGAAAACAAAAGAATTCAACAAAAAACAACAGAAAACCAACTGAAACCAACAGAAGACAAACCAAAAACCAACAGAAAACAACAGAAAACCAGCAAAAACCAACAGAAAACAACAAAAACCAACAGAAAACAACAGAAAACCAACAAAAACCAACAGAAAACAACAGAAACCCAAAAGAAAACACAGAAACCAACAGAAACCAACAGAAAATCGACAGAAAACAGCAGAAAACCAACAGAAAACAGACAGAAATAACAGAAAACCAACAAAAACCAACAGAAAACAACAGAAAACCAACAGAAAACAACAGAAAACCAACAAAAACCAGCAGAAAACCAACAAAAACCAGCAGAAAACCAGCAGAAAACAACAGAAAACCAACAGAAAACCAACAGAAACCAAAAGAAAACCAACAGAAAGCCAACAGAAACCAACAAAAACCATCAGAAAACCAACAGAAACCAACAGAAAACCAACAGAAACCAACAAAAACCAACAGGAACCATGAGAACAGTTGATGTGTGGTGTGGACCTTGTTGCTGTGGTCGGCCATGGGTTGTCTGATACTGGCCAGAATCAGCAGCTTCTTACTGTCCATCAGTGAATCTGTAACAGGAACATGAAGAACACAGGTTATAGAGAACCCCACATTCACATGATTCCACTGAGGTTTAACAAAGGAAACTCTTCATCTGTCACAAGCACAAGCACATTACCTCCAGGCCCCGGTCTGGGCCCTGGTCCAGGCCACAAACAGAGTTCTGTGGAAACTCTGAGTATGTGAACCCTGACAGGAGGGAAACTCAGGCTTTTCTGTTCCAGACACAGGGTTAAGTCAAACCCTGAGTCTGTCACCACGGTAACTGACTGAGTCTGTCACCACGGCAACTGACTCCATGAACATAACCTGCTCTCTGTGGAAAGTCCAAAGTCCTCTGTTCAGATGAAAGTACATTTTACATGTCATTTGGAAATCAAGGTCCCAGAGTCTGACGGAAGAGTGGAGAGGAACAGAATCCACACTGAAGTCCAGTGTGAAATTTCCACAGTCAGTGCTGGTTTGGTCTGCCATGACATCTGCTGCTGTTGGTCCACTGTGTTTTCTGAAGTCCGCAGTCAACACACCCATCTACCAGGACATTTTAGAACACTTCATGCTTCCTTCTGCTGACAAACTTCATGCAGATGCTGATTTCATTTTCCAGCAGGACTTGGCACCTGCCCACTCTGTCAAAGGCACCAAAGCTGGTTCAGTGACCATGGTGCTACTGTGACTGATGGACCAGAAAACTGACCTGACCTGAACCTCATAGAGAATCTATGGAGGATTGTCCAGAGGAAGATCAGAGACAGCAGATCCACCAATGCAGAAGACCTGAAGGACACTATCAAAGCAACCTGGGCTTCCATTCCACCTGAGCAGTACCACACGCTGATCACCTCCATGACACCACACACTGATGCAGTAATTCATGTAAAAGGAGGCCCAACCAATTACTGAGTTCAGACAAATGAACAGACTTTACAGAAGACTGACATTTATGTTTAAAATATCCAGTTTTTATTGATTTTATGGAATATTCTAATTTTCTGAGACACTGAATTTTGGGTTTTCATTCTTTGTAAGACAAACATCAAAATTTCAAGAAAAAAAAGCTTAAATATTTCACTCTCTGTCTAATGAGTCTATATAATATATGGGTTTGACTTTATGAAATGAGTGACAAAAAATATGAAACTTTTTCATGATATTTAAAATTTTTAGATGTACCTATATATACTGTATATATACTGTGTATATATTGTGTATATACTGTATATATATTGTGCATATAGTGTATATATATTGTATATATACTGTGTATACAGGGTGGGGAAGCAAAATTTACAATATTTTGAGGCAGGGATTGAAAGACAGTGTATGACCAATTAGTTTATTGAAAGTCATGAGAATTTATTTGCCACAAGAAAATTTACATAATAGAAAATGTTTTTATTCTGTGTCCTCCTTCTTTCTCAATAACTGCCTTCACACATTTCCTGAAACTTGTGCAAGTGTTCCTCAAATATTCAGGTGACAACTTCTCCCATTCTTCTTTAATAGTATCTTCCAGACTTTCTCGTAATAGTTTGGCTCATAGTCATTCTCTTCTTTACATTATAAACAGTCTTTATGGACACTCCAACTATCTTTGAAATCTCCTTTGGTGTGACGAGTGCATTCAGCAAATCACACACTCTTTGACATTTGCTTTCCTGATAACTCATGGGCAAAAGTTTCTGAAAAGGTATGGATAATAGTGTAGGTATGATTATTACATCAAATTATGTTTGGTTTCAAAACAATTGATGTAGTGCCTGCTGAGAAAAAACAACTAAATGTTCATTGTAAATTTTGCTTCCCCACCCTGTATACTGTATATATACTGTGTACATACTGTTGTATATACTGTGTGTATACCTCTGTTTTCTGTTTGTTTTTTTCTGTTATTCCCTGTTTTCTGTTTGTTTTTCTGTTTTTTATTCCCCTGTCTTCTGTTTGTTTATTCCCTGTTTCTGTTTGTTTTTCTCTTTGTTTTCTGTTTGTTTTTTCTGTCTGTTTTCTGTTTGTTTATTCCCTGTTTTCTGTTTGGTTTTTTTCTGTCTGTTTTCTGTTTGTTTTTTTTCTCTTTGTTTATTCCCTCTGTTTGTTTATTCCCTCTGTTTTCTGTGTTTGGTGGACGTCTTCTCTCACCTGTGGAGTTGATGAGATGTCGGAGAACAGCCAAAGAACCAACTCTGCTCCGTTCATTACTGTTCTCCAACTTCTGGAGGACGAACATGACCAGTCGGTCCGGGAACGCGTTGGCTGAAGGGAGAAGAAAACATGAGACAAGGCCGACTGTGGAGTGGACTGAATGATCCTGGAGGACATGGAGTCTCTAATGGAAACTAATGGAAGGCCTCAGTACTGGGCATGTGACTACACAGAACTAGAACACATAGAACTAGAACACACAAGTGGAGTTTCAACACAGAGCTCCAGTACCCAGCAAACTGAAGCAGCGCAGGACCTCGTTGTGGTTCTTCACAGTGGGGGGGGTTGTTGTAATCCACAGGAGCAGACACCTGGGGGAGACCAATAGATCAGTGCCCTGGACTGTACAGAGGAGTTCATCTAGTATGAGCGGTTCTACATCACAAACACTCACACACAATGACCACGGTTTACAGTTCATTACATTCACATTACATGGACCGTGATGAGTGACCACACCCCCACCACACAACCCATCACACACCCCCACCCACCACACAACCCCACCCCTTACTACACACCCCCACCACACAAACCCACCACAGACCACCTCCACACAACCCCACCCACCACACACACCCAACCACACACCCTCACCACACCCCACACACACAACCCCACCCCCACCACACAAACCCACCCACCACAACCCCGACCACACAACCTCACCCCTTACCACCCCCCACACACACACACACACCCATCCCACCACAAACCCCCACCACACACCTCCACCTTTTACTGCACCCCCCGACCACACCCCCTATTCGCACTACATACGCTAACTCTTAGTTCTACAGAATAAATTCTGGGTACGCCAACTCTAAGTTCAACAGAAAAGTTCTACATATGCTAACTCTAAGTTCTATGTTGGAACCTCTCTATGGCCTCCGGTTCTATGTTGGGACTAAATGGGTCTGGACGGGTCTAAGTGGGTCTAGACGGTCTAAATGGGTCTGGTGGGGTCTAAATGGATCTGGTGGGGTCTAAATGTGTCTGCCTTGTTTGGTCCGTTGAAAACGGACCAGAGTTCGTTTGCTCCCTTGGTTCGGACCTTTTGGGCTGGTGTGAATAAAAACCACCGAACTCTGTTCCGGACCAAACAAGCGAACCGAGACCCAGTTGAAGAGGTGGTCTCGGTGCGGTTCCATACGAACCCTGGTGCGGTTCGTTTGAGGTGTGAAAGCAGACCGGACCCGATCCGACACAGTTGGGTTTTTTGTACCTAACGAGCTCCCGTCGTGCGTCGAGCATTATGGGACAACAGAGTTTTACCAGAGAAGCGCTCAGAGTGAGGATAGGCTACGGAGCTGAAAATGAGCCGTGGTCAAACTTGGAGCTCGAAAGGACACGCTGCCTTTTGGACATCTGGGCAGATGTGCATATAACACAGCTGATAGAAAGGACACAGAAAAACTCCGACGTTTTCAGCTTGTTCAGCGAGAGAATGATTAGGATGACGGTTAGATCTGTCTGTTGTGCTTGAAATAAAAAATAATAAACGACTTCATCACCCCCAGCAACTTAACCTGCGTTAAGGAATTCTGTCCCTGGCTAAACTCAACGGTGATATAGGATAGATGCGCATAGGTAAGCAGTACGGAGCACTAATGCTTTGGAGAACAGTCTTTTCATAAACTAGCAGAATTCACACTTCAGACCTGTTCTGTCTTGCGTGAATCAGACCAGCAGTCACAACATGATGTGCACACATGAGCGCTGTCCTCCATAGCCGTCTTGCCCTGTGTCTTCGTCATTGAGAAATGAATTCTACAATACTGTAAACCTGACTTGCATCAAACGCTCTTGCTGCTCAAACACTTGTGCAAACGTCTGCATCTGTAAAAACCACTATGACGATAACAAAAACAGCACGCAAAATTTCCATGATTCTGTCCTTTCACTTTGGACTGAGCGCTTTAATGGACACTGCTCATTTCTGTCCAATGGATGAACGACCTCAGCACACGGGTTTTGTTTACAGATTTTTGGTCCACTTACAAAACTGTACAGTGTGAATACGAACCGCACCAAATTAAAAAAAAAAAAAAAAAAAAATTTGGTCCGGACCAAAGCAAGTGAACTATCGGACTTTCCTGGTGTGAATACACCCTAAATGGATCTGGTGGGGTCTAAATGGGTGTGGTGGGGTCTGGTGGGGTCTAAATGGGTCTGTTGGGGTCTAAATGGGTCTGTTGGGTCTAAATGGATCTGGTGGGGTCTAAATGGATCTGGTGGGGTCTAAATGTGTCTGTTTGGGTCTTGGTGGTGGACTGGTACCTGTTGATGCAGAGCGAACATGAGTCCGTCCACCTGCGTCTCCAACACTCGGCTGCTCATGGACACAGAGGCGTCCAACACCTGGCACAGACTCTGGAGACACAAAGAACCATCACAACAAAACCTAGACCTGGAGACCACATGGATCCACACTGGACTGGGTCCAGGAGGACTCCAATGACAGGGCCTTCACCAGACTCTAGTTCTCTAGTAGTACTGATGACGTAGTTCTCGTTTCTGTTTAGTACCTTACTGATGACGCCGTACTTGTTTCTGTTTAGTACCTTACAGATGACGTAGTACTCATTTCTGTTTCGTACCTTACTGATGACGTAGTACTCGTGTTGTTTAGTACCTTAATGATGACGTAGTACTCAGTTCTGTTTAGTACCTTACTGATGACGCAGTACTCTTTTCTGTTTAGTACCTTACTGATGACGTAGTACACATTTCTGTTTAGTACCTTACTGATGACGCAGTACTCGTTTCTGTTTAGTACCTTACTGATGACGTAGTACTCGTTTCTGTTTAGTACCTTACTGATGATGTAGTACTCGTGTCTGTTTAGTACCTTACTGATGATGCAGTACTCATTTCTGTTTAGTACCTTACTGATGACGTACTACTCGTGTCTGTTAGTACCTTACTGATGACAAAGTACTCATGTCTGTTATTACCTTACTGATGACGCAGTACTCATTTCTGTTTAGTACCTTACTGATGACGTAGTACTTGTGTCGGTTTAGTACCTTCATGATGACTTAGTACTCGTTTCTGTTCAGTACCTTACTGATGACGTAGTACTCGTGTCTGTTTAGTACCTTACTAATGATGTAGTACTCATTGCTGTGTTTCTTGTACAGGGACAGGATGGCTGGTATCAGTCTTTGGATCTGCTCTTCCAGTTTCTCGCTGCCCATCAGGTGACACATGGACCCCAGCGCCTCCGCCACCATCAGACGCAGCTGGAACAGAGTTAGAGTGGGGTTACAGTTACCCAGGCAACAGCATCACCAAACACCAGAACCATCATCAAACCCTGGAACCATCATCAAACACTAAAACCATCACCAAACACTAGAACCATCATCAAACCCTGAAACCATCACATAACACTTAAACCATCACCAAACACTACAACCATCACCAAACCCTGGAATCATCACCAAACCCTGGAACCATCATCAAACACTAGAACCATCACCAAACCCTGGAATCATCACCAAACACTGGAACCATTACCAAATACTGGAACCATCACCAAATCCTGGAACCCTCACCAAACACTGGAACAGTCACCAAACCCTGAACCGTCACCAAACACTGGTACCATCACCAAACATTAGAACCATCACCAAACACTAGAACCATCACCAAATACTAGAACCATCACCAAACCCTGGAACCATCACCAAACACTAGAACCATCACCAAACACTGCAACCATCACCAAACACTAGAACCATCACCAAACCCTGGAACCATCACCAAACATTGGAACCATCACCAAACACTGGCAACCATCACCAAACACTGGAACCATCACCAAACATTGGAACCATCACCAAACCCTGGAACCATCACCAAACATTGGAACCATCACCAAACACTGGAACCATTACCAAACACTAGAACCATCACCAAACACTCCAACCATCATCAAACACTAGAACCATCACCAAACCCTGGAACCATCACCAAACACTGGAACCATCACCAAACACTGGAACCATCACCAAACACTGGAACCATTACCAAACACTGGAACCATCACCAAACCTGGAATCATCACCAAACACTAGAACCATCACCAAACCCTGGAACCATCACCAAACTCTAGAACCATCACCAAACCCTGGAACCATCACCAAACACTAGAACCATCACCAAACACTAGAACCATCACCAGATGGTATTGCTGTGTTCCATGATGCGGTACCGGCTGGACATAAAAGTACCTGGAATCTGGTACCCAGTCCTATTTTTGTAGTATCTGATTGGCTGAGGTTAAGAAACAGGTGAACAGACTGTAAAAATGTGTGATGTAATCACCGCAGACCTCTGATTGGTCGGAGTTGTCAATGCACAGCCCAACATTTGAACCAAACCTGATTCTGAAGTGGACAGTAAATCAATGGGTCAGTTAAATACATTCATGATGAGCAGTACCTGGTACCGGAGCAGTACCTGGTACCAGAGCTGTACCTGGTACCAGAGTATGTATCTGGCACCAGAGTGGAGTGGAACCGGTACCACACAGTGGAAACTGCCCATCATCAGTGTTCTCCAGGTTCATTACAGGCTGATTTAGAACCTGACTCACAGCTGAAGGACCCAGACCAGAACATGATCCATAAAAAACACACCAAGAAACACAAAGGGAAAAGATACATGAAGGTGAGACCCATGCATTTAGACGGTGGTCGATGTGATGAACAAGTGAATACCATTAAAGTAGGAATTCTGTCTGTATTTAAGAATGAGCGTAAACAACAACAGAAATAAAACTAACAGACAATAACATCACAGACTCAGTGGATCCATGAAATAAAACCTACAGATAAATATCAAAGATCAAAGATCATACAGTTCTAGTTTCATCACTGACCTAAAGACACTACCACTCCTGAATTGGATGGTGGTTCTGTTCCATTCACCAGATGGAGGTTCTGCTCCATCCATCAGTCTGAGGTGAGTTCCATCAGTCTGAGGTCAGTTCCATAGGTCAGTTCCATCAGTCTGAGGTCAGTTCCATAGATCAGTACCACTAGTCTGAGGTCAGTTCCATCAGTCTGAGGTCAGTTCCATAGGTCAGTTCCATCAGTCAGAGGTCAGTTCCATAGGTCAAGTACCCACTAGTCTTGAGGTCAGTTCCATCAGTCTGAGGTCAGTTCCATAGGTCAGTTCCATCAGTCAGAGGTCAGTTTCCATAGGTCAATTCCATCAGTCTGAGGTCAGTTCCTTCAGTCTGAGGTCAGTTCCATCAGTCTGAGGTCAGGTTCTGTCAGAGCTGTGGATCTGCTGTCGTACCTTTGAGTCCTCTGCTCTGGAACCAGTGGTTGACACGGACGTTCAAACGCTAGCGGACATTTCACTGGCGAACGTGTCCTTCCTGACAGTCGGATCCGGAGCTTTGTCCAGATTGGCCAGGTATTCCAGGATACTGTCACTGAAATGAGCCAGAGCTGGAAGACAGAGGACAACAGAGACGGAAGACGTCAACACACACAGGGGGACGTTGAACCCCTCACACAATGGGACAAGGACGTGGACGAGGATCTGGACGTAAACATGGACGGGACCTGCTGAAGGATCTGAAACATGGGATCATATCCACAGGTCCAGCTGTCCACAGTCCAGTCGTCCACAGGTCCAGAGTTCTTACCTGAGGAGAAACCCACTTCATGTTGTCGTGTTTGGCCATATTCAGCATGGGCAGCATGGTTCCAAGGATGGCATTCAGGAATGGAACCATTCCATAACTAGAACCAGAACAAAGAAAGAGGGAATGGTGGTTTAGGACCAACCTGTGTCTGTGACATCAGCAGTAACCGAAAAAACTACCTGAACTACAACTAAACTACAGCTAAACTGACTACAAATGAACTACAACTGAACTACAACTAAACTGAACTACAACTAACTACAACTAAACTAAAGCTAAACTGAACTACAATGAACTACAAACTAAACTACAGCTAAACTGAACTACAAATGAACTACAACTGAACTACAACTAAACTGCAACTAAACTACACCAGGACAACATCTTTTCTGTGGATGTTCTTCAGACTGAATACACGTCATTTATGTAACAGTTCACTTATTTCTGTTGCTTTACTTGTTTTCAGGTTTGGATGAAACTCATAACACAAACTCATAAAGTAATGAATGTTATTACTCTGCACATGTTGGTTCCTGACACTACTTCTCCAGTCCTCAACAATAAACCACAAAACTACAGCTGATGGTTAGAAGGAAACATTTCAACGGATCCAAGATCACATTTATTTCTACAAGAATTTAGTTTGAACAAACTCACTGATAATGAACTGTTTTAGTTTGGAATTTTAAATAAGAACGCCTTATGTTTTATGGTCACATATGAACCGCTCCTCTTTAACTCCAGGGTTTAACAGGTTCACGTCAGGGTTTAACGGGTTCATGCAGGGTTAAACATGTTCACGTTAAGGTTTAACAGGTTCATGTCAGGGTTTGACGGGTTCACGTCAGTGTTTAAAGGGTTGACGACAGGGTTTAACATGTTCATATCAGGGTTTTACGTCAGGGTTTAACAGGTTCACATCAGGGTTCACACCAGGGTTTAACAGATTCACGTCAGGGTTTAACGGGTTCACGTCAGGGTTTGAACCTATGAATACATACTGTGTGTCTGTTGTGTGTCTGTTGTTTCTGTTTGTGTCTTTTTGTCATTTTGTGTCTGTTGTGTCTATTTTGTGTCTGTGTGTGTCTGTTGTTTGTTGTTTGTCTGATGTGTGTCTATTGTGTGTCTGTTTTGTGTTTGTTTTGTGTCTTTTGTTTTGTGTCTGTTGTTTGTCTGTGTTGTGTCTGTTGTGTTTGTTTAGTGTCTGTTGTATGTCTGTTGTGTCTGTGTTCCTACCATTGGACTCAGACAGCTGGGCCAGGGTCTGGACTACGTAGAAGTGCGGTAGGACACCAGGCTGAAACTTGCTCAGTATCTCCTCCATGATGTCGTTGATGTGTTTGTTTCCCACGGCAACCAGGATGTTACTGGACGCCTGCTGCCAATCAGGGACGATGTCCTGGTCAAAGCAGTGGACCAACATGAGGACAGACAGACAGACAGACAGACAGACAGACAGACAGACAGGGACAGGTGAGTTTGAAAGACAATGCAGACATGGTGTCACATTAGGTTGAACTCTGTATGTGATGTGATGTAATTGAAGGGAAAAGTAACTGTAACTGAACTGTAACTGAAGGAAAAAGTAACTGTAACTGAAGATAAAAGTAACTGTAAACGATGGAAAAGTAACTGTATTTGAAGGGAAAAGTAATTTAACTGAAGGAAAAGTAACTGTAGCTGAAGGGAAAAGTAACTGAGAGGAAAAAGAACTGTAACTGAACTGTAACTGAAGGGAAAAGTAACTGTAACTGAACTGAAACTAAAGGTAAAAGTAACTGTAAATGAACTGTAACTGAAGGTACAAGTAACTGTAACTGAAGATAAAAGTACCTGTAACTGAAGGTAAAAGTAAATAACTGAAGGTAAAAGTAAATAACCGAAGATAAAAGTAACTGTAACTGAAGGGAAAAGTAACTAACTCAACTGTAAATTAAGGTAAAAGTAACTGTAACTGAAGGGAAAAGTACTGTTACTGACTATAACTGAAGGTAAAAATAACTGTAACTGAAGGGAAAAGTAACTGTAACTGAAGGAAGTAACTGTAAATGAAGGAAATAAATGTAACTGAAGATAAAAGTAACTGCAAATGAAGGAAAAGTAACTGTAAATGAAGGGAAAGTAAATGTAACTGAACTGTAACTGAAGGTAAAAGTAACTAGCTGAAGATAAAAGTAACTGTAACTGAGATAAAAGTAACTTTAAATGAAGGGAAAAGCAACTGTAACTGAAAGTAAAAGTACTGTAATTGAAGGTAAAGTAACTAACTGAGGGGAAAAAGAACTGTAGCTGAACTGTAACTGAAAATAAAAGTAACTGTAACTGATGAGAAACGTAACTGAAGGAAAAGTACTGACTGAAGGGAAAAGTTACTGTAACTGAACTGTAAATGAAGGGAAAAGTAACTGTAACTGAAGGGAAAAGTAACTGTAACTGAGGGGAAAAAGAACTGTAACTGAAGGGAAAAGTACCTAACTGAATTGTAACTGAAGGTAAAGTAACTAACTAAAGGGAAAAGTTACTGTAACTGAACTGTAACTGAAAGGAAAAGTAACTGTAACTGAAGGGAAAGTAACTGTAATGTGGACTGACATTGTGTGGTAATGATTACTGGCGTAGCACAGTCAAAGTTTGGACTAAAGTCTTTGTCAGTTCTGACTTTACTCTACATCCTTGTGTCAAACCAATCCAGTGTCAAACTGATGTGTTAAACTGATCCAGTGTTAAACTGGTCCATTGTCAGACTGATCCAGTGTCAAACTGATCCAGTGTTAAACTGATCCAGTGTGAACAGTTCTACTGACATTTTAAAGGTTTATGTGGATTCACTGAACTGTTCTAGGTTTGATGACTGTTTTGTGTTTCCTTCAGATTCTCTGGGTCAGCGGTTCTGTCTAAACACATATGGATGAACATGTCCAAATGTCTGTCAAAGCCTTGGACAGACGTATGTGTCCCTGCAGTGAAATGACCTGGACTACCTTAGATCTTGTCATCTCATCAGACGCCAAACAGATGATGCTCTTGATCCGTTCAGAACCGACATCCTCGATCCTGCAGCCAACAATCAGCTCCATGGTCTGAAGAACCACAACCCTGTGACCCACAACCAGCTGTAACGCAACACACACACACAACTGATGTCAGACACACTATAAATATATACAACAGACACACACACACACACACACACACACACACTAACACACACACAGGTGGAGACCGTACAGACACATACCTTCATGATGATCAAACAGATGAGTGTGAATGTGTGTAGTACTTTTGTGTACTGTGAGTAGTACTTTTGTGTACTGTGAGTAGTACTTTTGTGTACTGTGAGTTGCAGAGGCTGCTTATAGACTGCAAGGGAAGCTCAGCTTCCCCTAAAATTATGAAAATTAAATGGTTAATATGTACGGTTGTGTTGACATTTCATCAACTACAAATGTGTTAGAACATGTTCATTTCACAGACGAGTTCGTTCAGAATCAGCTTTATCACAAATCAACGGACTCGATGTTGTTCACTTCTCATACATTCCCGTTGTGCTGTTTTCTCATACGATCTCTTGCTCAGTGCATTTGCCCGTAGAAGCCTGGCATCCATGCACTTCAATGGGACTGAGTGAACAGTTTTTTTCATTGCCTCAAAACTGGAACGTAATTGGATAAATGCCACGCTGTTGTCCCACCCCCGGTGCTCGGCATCTCTGGGGTGAACGGAGCTGTGGGCGGAGCTCAGCTGGGCTGGACGCTGGGCTTCCACGTGCTGATTGGAGGATCAGTCAAAGGCTGAATCCCGTTTGACTGACAGCTATTTTAGGATCTACTCCTTCACTTCACTGTTCAGTTTAATACTGTAGCGCATTCTGCTGTGAAATCAAGAGAGACGACTACAAAATTACTTACTCATTTCTTGCACTGTAAATAAAACACTCATAGTACTTCCTTGTTTCAGTTTAACATAATTTCAACATTTTCTTGTTTACTTTGGTATGATAAGGTCACTGACCGTTTTCTTAAAAGGAATGGAGGACCGAATTTATGTTTAAATAACTTGACAATTTTTTTTAATGTAAGCCGACAATGAGCTTCCCCTCTGAAAGACGAGCAGCCGCCATTGGTGTGTAGTTACTTTTGTGTACTGTGTGTAATACTGTGTATTACTGTTGTGTACTGAGTGTAGTACTGTTGTGTACTGAGTGTAGTACTGTTGTGTACTGTGTGTAGTACCTTGGGGTGCTTCAGCAGGTACTCCTGACACATGGCCAACACTCGCTCCGGCTGCCGTTTCCCCAGAGTCAACATGGACTTACAGACCTGCTCCTGGACCTCACAGTCTTTATCGTTGGCAGCATCTAGTAAAGCCAGGGTCACCTCTGGAGAGAAAACCCAACAGAACCAGAGAACCAGAGGAACCAAAGACCAGGTAACCAGGACACCAGAGGAACCAGGTAACCAGGACAATCAGAGGAACCAGATAAACCAGGAGTACATGTGAACACAGATGGAAAATGAAGTCTATGAGGAAAACACATCATCTGGAACATGTGAAATAAAGACAGAGAACAGCTCACGTTCTACGTCGGTGTCATCCATGACACACAGACAGACCAAGTCCACGGACAGAGGACAGGCGGAGACTCCCTCTGGGGGACGGAGGACAGGCGGAGACTCCCTCTGGGGGACAGAGGGTGGACCAGTGGAGACCTGGAGGACAAAAAGAACAAATACTGAATGTCACAACTCACAGAATTACACTGAGAACTGGAAACACCAGGACTGGGACCAGAACCAAGACCAGAACCAGGACCAGCACCAGGACAAAGACCAGTACCAAGACCAGCACCCACCAGAACCAGGACCAGATCCAGGACCAGAACTAGGACCAGGACAAAGACCAGAACCAGGACCAAGCAAAGACCCAGGTCGAGGACCACATTTACTGATCAACCACTGATTTATACAGACAGTACTATGATGTGTGTACTTACACAGACGGTACTATGATCTGTGTACTCGTACAGACGGTACAATGATCTGTGTACATACAGACAGTACTATGATCTGTGTACTTATACAGACGCTATTATTATCTGTGTACTCTTACAGACGGTATTATTATCTGTGTACTCATACAGACGGTACTATGATCTGTGTACTCATACAGACAGTACAATGATCTGTGTACTCATACAGACAGTACTATGATCTGTGTACTCATACAGACGGTATTATTATCTGTGTACTCGTACAGACGGTACTGTGATCTGTGTACAGACGATACTATGATCTGTGTACTTATACAGACGGTATTATGATCTGTGTACTTATACAAATGGTACTAAGATGTTGTGTACTTATACAGACGGTACTAAGATCTGTGTACTTACAGGGTGGGGAGCCAAAATTTACAACGGACATTTGTTGTTTTTTCTCAGCAGGCACTATGTCAATTGTTTGAAACCAAACATAATTGATGTCATAATCATACCTAACCTATTATCCATACCTTTTCAGAAACTTTTGCCCATATGATAATCAGGAAAGCAAACGTCAAAGATGTGTGATTTGCTGAATGCACTCGTCACACCAAAGGAGATTTCAAAAAGTTGGAGTGTCCATAAAGACTGTTTATAATGGAAAGAAGAGAATGACTATGAGCAAAACTATTACAAAAAGTCTGGAAGATATTATTAAAGAAATGGGAGAAGTTGTCACCCGAATATCTGAGGAACACTTGCGCAAGAAGGAGGACACATAGAATAAAAACATTTTCTATTATGTCAATTTTCTTGTGGCAAATAAATTCTCATGACTTTCAATAAACTAACTGGTCAGACACTGTCTTTCAATCCCTGCCTCAAAATATTGTAAATTTTGCTTCCCCACCCTGTTACAGACGATACTAGGATCCGTGTACTTATACAGATGGTACTAGGATCTTTGTACTTATACAGATGGTACTAGGATCTGTGTGAAATACACTGTATAAATACTATAAATACTACAACTACTATAAATACTATAAATCACTGACATAATATATAATAATGAAAT